>NW_019154088.1:3140745-3266864 GCF_002288905.1 Enhydra lutris kenyoni
GATCCCAGAACGCTGGGATCATGACCTGAGCCGAAGGCAGCTGCTTAACCAACTGAGCCACCCAGGCGTCCCCAGACTTGCCAGCTTTGATAACTGCAAGAGACAGTATCTTCAATCCACCCACCATCGGCCCATCGAGAGACAGAGAGAGCTGTTTCTCTGGAAACAGCTGGAAACCCTGAGTGGTCCAAGGGTCTGGCCAGGACTGCAAAGTACTGTGATCATGCTGAGCACACAGATCCACCTGACATACAGATGACGAAAAGCAGAGACAGCCTGGAAGTGTGGCTGAAGAGACAGGGGACATCACATGCCACCTGACACAGGCAGGGACCAGAGCAGACGTTCCTCTCTGCCCCCAAGTGAGAGTGGGCAGGAGGTGGGGGTGGTGCCCTCAGCACAGTGAGGATGGAGAGCAGCGTGCCTACTGCAAAACACAGGCCCAAGCCCCGGAGAGTCCTTGGAGCAATAAATGCCACTTGAGAGTAAAGAACATGCGCCTGGACTTCTAGGAATTCATACAAAACGGTGTTCTGGGAGGATGAGGAGACCCTCTTCTGTGAGGGCTGACCACAAGACATTCCTGGTGTCCGGCAAATGAGGCACCACTCCTTCTTCACTGCTCTGGGTTCCTACTGCGGTGAGATTGCAGCAGGATTGGGCAGACGTACAGTTTAAACCCCATCTACTTCCCCTTTTAAAAACAAAGGTGTTTTTTCTCACTTCTTCCCCATCACCCTCCTCCTCCTCCTCTCTCCCTGCAGCTCCTTCCCCGGAACGAGACCGCTGGGAGGCCAAGGGGAGAAGGGGCAGGGCTGGCGATCGATCTTACCTTGGCTTCGGAAGTGGGCTCCAAGAAGCACAGGCGGTTCCCGAGGCCCTCGGCTGCCAGGCAGAACTTCCTTTGCTCCTTGTGAATGTTCGTGATGCACTGGAGAACCACCTCGTCTTCCTGCCAGCAGAACAGACACATGCGTGTGAGCGAGCGGGGGCCGCCTCCCCACAGGGAACCAGGTCCCCAAATCACCTTGCTCTACCGTTATCAGGTACACTGGGAGGTGCAGGCTTCTGCGTGTGATACCGAAAAGGGGAGTCTGCTCTTCACATGGCCGTGCTGAATGCCTCCCCGAGTCAGAATTCTCAGCTCTGGGGTGGGGTCCTCAGGAGCAGGTCCATGTGTGCGGGACCCTCACTGCAGCATGACCCTCACTGCTGGAACACGGGAAAGGCACGCAGTCTGGGTGAGCGGACAATTTCCATACTGGGTGCATGAGAGTAAGTTAAAGCCATCTCCAGATAAACGACAGAAATGGGGCAGTGAGATGTGACTGAGGAGAAGAGAGACAACAGCAGAGATCAGGCAGAGATGGGATCCGTGAAGGGAAGGTCCATTTGGCATCAGGCTTGGACGAGGCAAGAGCCATGTTGTGGGGGGGGGGGGGGCAGGGATGGGGGTGCATGTAGTAGGTAACACATTTGCCAGGGATGCAGAAGGAAACTGGGGATGGTGATAGGAGAATGCGTCCTAGACATATGGGAAAGGACAGCTGAGAGAAGCCTGGAGGGTTCACATGGGGAGGAGCTGAAGGTCAAGGAGGGGAACCACTCGGAATTCCAAAGGAGGGGGACCTCTCTCCCATGCATCCCTCTCAAAAGCAACCCTCCTGAGTCTTCAGAGACCTTGTTTGAACAGCAATCCTCTCACTGATGGTCCAGAAATGAGGCCAACCTCTATTTACACTTATGTGCTTACCTCCTGCACAGCCCTGCCTGAGACCGAGGAAAGCATTTTCCTTACCATTCCTCTAATCTGTCAGTCTATGCCCCCACTCTCCCTATCACTTAACTTTACCTTTGGGTTTCAAACACCAAAAACATTTGCAGGTGTGGTTGAGTTAAAGCAATGAGAGGGGGCCAGGTGGGGCTTCCTCCCTAGCAAAGGCTCTCCTGTTCCCCCATCTCACCCCAACATGCCCTGGTGTTAGTGTACATCCTGGAGTACCAGACAGGCAGACCAAACAGAAATGGAGTCACATGGAAAAGTAAAATCCTTCCACCTGATGGGAAGATAAGAGATTCAATAGTAAGAGATCCCCAGAGAAGATGTCTGCTGGTACCAAGAGATTGTTCAGGGGCTATAGGAAAAATGGGAGAAGCCACAAATCACAGACATATGAAAAGATTGGGGTGGGGGGAGCTCCACACTTTCACTGGCACAGAAACATCACTGTTTATCATTAAATTAAGTCAGTAATAAATTCAAAACCTCTGCTTATAGTGAAGTCAGCATTCATGGTCTTCTTTTGAGTTGAGATGGAACAAAACTCCAGAATAGCACTATGCTCTCAGAATGTGGATTCAGTGAATTCTCTGAAGAGAATGAAGTTTTCCCTCAGGTGGAACCTCCCCCAGCTCCTGTGGTGACGGGAGGTAATCACATCCTCCCAAAGGGCACAGGAAACAAGGGAGTCCTCTCAGGTGTCAAAATGACTGAGGGGCGCTCTGTGCACTGCCAAACGGGTCATGGGAGTTATGTCGTCTGTACAGCAATGACAGTCCTTCAAACACATAATTTTACTGTCCAAAAGGTCAAGAGGACCCCCTGAGTAATATTTAAGTATCTCCCACCTACACACAACTCACCAGCGAAAACAACAACAACCACCAAACCCAGGCATTTAAAAATCACAGGAGTGTGTTACAGACCAGACTTTTCAGGAACGGGTGAAAGTAGAGTTTTCTCTTCAGCTTGAGTTGAGGACACTTCTTACCATGCCCTCATATTTTTTCACGTGGATATATTACCTATCCTTCCAAGCTCAGCTCGAATACCACAATCCTTTACGAAGCCTACATAATCTCTCCTTTATCCAAATTTCCATAGCAATATCACCATACTCTTGCATTATGTTCGTTTACATGCATGCCTTATCCCCAGCTATGTGTTTTGAAATGGCTAACGTCTACTGTTCTCAGACTGTACAACAGGCCTGTGCTCTATGTATAATAACCAGGTGAGTTTCACCCCAACGCTATGGTGTTGGTACTTTTGTCACCGGCACTTGACGAAGGAGGAGCTCCTGCACAGAGCCGTTCAGTAACCTGCCTCCAGTCTCACTGGTGGAGAGGGGTAGAGTCTTGAACCCGATCCGGGGAGTCTGCATCCATGCTCTTTCTCCCAGCCCTCTCAGCTGGCTTGGCACCCCTTGAAGGCAGGACCCACATCGGGTTCATGTTTATACCTGTCAGGACACTCGTTGGCATAACGCCTTATGTACAACATACACGTGGCTATAATTCATTGAATGTGTATGCTTCTGGCTTTGTAACCCTAGTTAATTACAAATCCAGTGAAGAAAACTGCTTCTCCATCTAAGCTGGGAACATAATGTGTTTGGTAAAAGCATGTTGACTGACTGAGATTTTTGTTATTTTATTTTTTAAGAAATATTTCATTTATTTATTTGACAGAGAGAGACAGCGAGAGAGTGAACACAAGCAGGGGGAGTGGGAGAGGGAGAAGCAGGTTTCCCACTGAGCTGAGAGCCTGAGGTGGGGCTCGATCCCAGGACTCCAGGATCATGACCTGAGCTGAAGGCAGATGCCTACTGACTAGCCACTCAGACGCCCCAGAATCAGAATTTTAAAAAGAGATTTGTCTACTCTCACCCATGTAACAATAATTACTGCAGAAAAGGTTACTTTTCACTGATGAGTCAGAACTGAATAATCTCATGAGAACAGATGCTGACATAAAAAAGTAGAGAATAAGCAATAATAATGAGTCTTTGAAGTCCATTTCAGGAGTTTTTTTCACTTCCGTTACTCAGTTGTAATTATTGATAACATTATCAACTATTCATTCCACACCACACTGCTGAGAATTCCCCCCAGGTTATTTAACATTAACGACAACACAATCGCTTTAAGAATGAGGATACCAAGGGTCCTAGGAATCAGGCAATGTTAATCAGGGAATATTTAATGAACAGTCATTATGTGCCACCATATCACAGCATCTCAGTTTTGTGCTTATAACTACCCTGTAGATACTAATATCCTTTCTATTTGTAGATAAAGAGATTGATGCACAGAGAGGCTAATTATTTTGCCTAGCCCCACACAGCATGTAAAAAATAGATTCTAACCTTGAACCTTGGGACTCTCTGAATCAGGAGCCTGCCCTTTTCACCATGATGCCCAACAGTCTCCCAAGAGACTGACCTTAGTAATAGGTCTGAATTCACATCTCCCTGATTTCAAGACCCATGGTAGTAGTGTCGATAAAAACAGATAACTCCCAGCCCCCTCACATGGCTGTACAATATTGAAGAGTAACCCAATCACAGAGCACAATGCCAGAGAGAACTGGAGAGCTGAATAATAATAAACTATAATGATATAATAAACAATATTTTAAATATATTATTTAATACTTAAATATATAAGATTTATTTATAAATAAACAATAAAATAAATAACAAAAATAATAAAGAAACTTCTCTGTGCCCAATGACTCTAACACAGGAAGGGGTGTACATCGCCCCCAAACTTGTAAGAGAGGGGGAGGAATGATCATAATCCAAGGTCTCTCATCTGCCAGCATCCCTCCAAGCCATGTGGTTCACAAGCGCCAGCTATGCCTGTCAAAGATTCAGCTTGCAGTGGTGTTGAGTGATTGTCCCTGAACAAGGATACACGGCCTTTGGCTCTCTCGGCTTAGATTTCATATTATCACAGGTCATCTCTGATGAAGTAAAGTTCTTTCTATTCTCCTCCAGCTGAAGGACCTTGAACTTGAAAACCAATGGAGCTTGCCTATTCTATCCCTACTGCTTCTCTCTCACACCCCGGCTCCCAGCCCAAGAGTGACAACAACTATGTTTGGAGCTCTTTTGATGGCTGGGGGCACCTTGGCTCCCCTTCTTCTCCCTGGGTCATTTGCAAAGAACCCTTTGGGATGAAACAAAATGGCTGACGGTCCTATTTAAGGGAGATCATTAGGCAGCTGATGACAGCCCTATAGTTAGATCTGCACATCACTGGTACCAAGAAGCTCGTGAGCAGGGAGCGCGTGGGACAGGGTGCAGGCCAGCAGATTTCACCATCCACATCCAAGTGCAGGCATTACTGCAGAGGAAAATCCATAACCATTTATTGCTTTAAAAAGGAAGATGTGTCCCAGCCACTCATCTTGAACATCCGACACTATGTTAGGAAACTGATACAGTTAGAGCTCTGAACTTAATATATGCAGACATGGGTGAGAGAGCTCATTGTCAGGCTTTACCCCAAAGCATCTTTTAAGTGAAAAATAAGTGGACCCTTGAGACAATGAGCTTATCCCTCAATTATTTCACAAGGATTAATGGTAGTGGTCTACTCTACATTCTAATTATCAATCATTTGGACTATTTGCTTGCTTAGACTCTAAGCTCGTTGGAAGCAAGAGCCTCTCGCTTCCCTGCAAAGCCTCAGTCCTGTGTATAGTGTCTGGCACAGAGTAGAAAAGTCGAAATATTTGTGAGTTTATTGAACAAGTTATATACTTTGAAAACTATTAACAAAAATGCTTATGCATAAATTTTGCATATAAAAATATTCATTTTCTTACTTGTAGGGTCTGGAATACCAACATGGAAATAGTGGAGATTATGTAGAAGGAACTGGGATACCCTGCTTCCACAATGGCCCCATGGGACAAATACTTTTTTATCCCATTTAAAAATTTTTGAAGCTAAAGGTTATCGACTGAGGGAGGAGGCCAGTTAGTTCAATGTCCAACTAGTAGAAGCTGACATTATACTGTGTCCCTAGGGACAACCTTTCTACAGTTTTTCACTTGCAGTTGTCTGTTTTTGATGTAGTATGATTACACCTTTGGAACTCCTCATTGTTTTTCTAATCTCTCAAAAATGAGGGATGGTTCCCATCTCTCCTTCCTTACTACTCACTGATAGTTGCAAAAATGCAGTAAAATGGAATTTTCGGGATCCCAAGCAACAAAGTTGATATAGTTTATTGCCCCTTCCTTCTTTGAAAACTTTCATTTGGCTCATAAGGTAGACTTTCTTTTGGTTGTCCCCTCTCTTCACTAGCAGATCCCGCTCAGTCACCTTGGCTGGCATGCCTTCCTCTCCCCCTCTCTGCTGCTCCCTAAGACTACTCCCAGCCTGTTCCTTTGAGTTCTTTTCTTTACCGACTCTCCCCTCCTTCATTATCTCATTTGCTGTCGTGGCTTTTAAAAAACCACGTGTACATGAATGACTCTCATGTTTCTATCACCAACTTAGGCTTCTCCTCGGCACTCCAGCTTTTATCTCCAGCTGCTTAGTATCTCCAAATCCAACTCCTGATGGGTCTCCCCCGAGAATCTTCCCAGAGACTTCTCTGTCTCAAGACATGGTAACCCCTTCTTTAGGTTCTCAGGCAATAAATAAAGAAAAAAAGTAATTAATTAAAATAAAAACTGGAGTCCTACTCAGTCCTTTCTTTCTCTCACCTCACATCCACACCAGCAACAAATCCTACCCATCCAGCCTTCAGAATGGATCCAGCTGGCCCACCGTGCAGCCGTCTACACCATGTGGCTTGGGTATCAGCTCTTGGCATGTTTCCCCCTCCTACTTCTTCTCTCCACCTCTTCTCTCTCCCCCCAGAGACTTTTAAAACCTGAGATAGGTCATCCCACTCTTTAAAACACTCCAAGGGCTCTCTGTCTCACTCAGGAAAAAGGCAGAATTCTTACTATGGCCTGTGAAGTACTAAAATTAGGCCCAAGTCTCAACGACCTCTCTTATATCACCCTTGTTTGCTCAGTTTCAGCCACACTGGCCTCCTCTGAGGAGCCCCTGTTTTCGAAGCGAGACCCTCCCTCACCTGCTTTGTGCTCACTGTTCTCTTTGCCCAGGATGCTCTCCCCCCAGATGCCACCAGGGCTCCCACCTTCACTTCCTTTAGGTGTCTGCTCCATGTCCCCTCAGCAGAGGGGCCTTTTCCAATGACCCAGTACATAACTACACCCTCATCCTCACCCTGTGCTGCGCATCTTGCTTAATCAGCTTTCTTTTCCAACCAGCACATACCACCTAAGAATATATGTATCTCTTAGTTCTCTCCTCCTTCATTACAATATAACTCTCCTAGGGGCATCTGGGTGGCTCAGTGGGTTAAAGCCTCTGCCTTCAGCTCGGGTCATGGTCTCAGGGTCCTGGGATCAGGCCCCGCATCGGGCTCTCTGCTCAGCAGGGAGCCTGCTTCCCCTTCTCTTTCTGTCTGCCTCTCTGCCTACTTGTGATCTATCAAAATAAATAAATAAAATAGAAAATAAATAAAATATAACTCTCCTAGATACGGTTTTTCTCAACACTGCATCTCTAATGCCTGAAGTTGTACCTCGTACACAGTAGGCACTCCAACGGTCGCTGAATGACAGAGCAGTCGTGTTGTTTCTTACTAAATACAGCTCCCACAAAAACCTAGGTGTTCATCACACTCTTCCATTGCTTTACGGGAAGTGACCAAACAGTCCTCAGACTCAGCCGGAACTGCTTGCTTATGTTGGAGACTGACCAGTGGAAAAGGCACCTACGGCCTCCGGGGCCCTTTCTGTTCCAGCAACTGGAAGATGTGTTCTGCTTCCTCTTCATAACTTTCCTCACTGCTGAGAAGGCTGAGTTTGGGGTGTGATTATAAAAACCATTCAGCATCACCCGAGGCTTGGTCTCTTTGGAACCTGCAGAGAAGAGGGCCAAGGGGAAAGCCTTTCCCCCCACTGATTAGGGGGACAAACAGGCACTAGGGTTTACACATGCATTTAATTCCTTCTCAGATAGATCATGTTGCTATTAGATACGGAAGAATGCAGTGACCCATGACATGTTCTTCTAGAAATAATGGTCAATTACTAAAATTTTTCCTATTCTCACAGGACAGAAAAATAATGATCTAGTTGGTACCAAGGGAATCTCTGCCTCCACAGGAAGGTTTCTATACAATTTTGTTTGTAATGTTGATATTTTGAATCCTTCTCTCTCACCCGATGAGAACAAACCAGGTGAGTGACCAGACCCCAGTGTATGCACTTTACCCCTTGGGTTTCTTTCTTCCTTAGGCACATCAGCCAGGTTGAAGAACAAATGGGAAAAAGCTGGAATGCTAGAGCAAATCATGGTGTTCAGTGTCTAACCTAAAAGGGATAGCAGGGCTCAGTTATGGCAGGAAAATTTAGGTCGCTGGATAAAACATTGATCTGAACCTAATTTTAAGAAGGGGATCTGACCAGGACACTTCAACCTCCCATGTTCACATTATAAATGCTGATGAGTTTGCTCTGTGTCCCCATCTTGATGGGGTCTGAGCACCGTGACCTGAGAACCATACAAAGAGCATCCAATTCTGATTCTACTTTGGTACTACCAAGACCGTGACGAATTGTGCAATGATAGTCACATTTTTATGTTATTACATCCATTCTTTATTTTTAAGTCAATTTCCTTTATCTTTGATTCTGGGATCTTTGGCTTCTGAAGTGAGGTATCACACCTTCCCTGGGCCTTGCAGTTCACCCATGACAGCCCACCCACTTGTAGGAAGACATTCTAATAGGACCTCCAGTGAGGGGAGAGGGCCACAGTACCACCTGCTTTTGTTTCTTGGGAACAAACTAAGTATTGAGATTCCTTCTACTAGCGTAAGAGACTGCCTCAGACTGCCTAATTTCTAGAATATTTCCCTTTAAGACTTGTAGAGAGGGATGCCTGGGTGGCTCAGTTGGTTAAGCAGCTGCCTTCGGCTCAGGTCAATCCCAGCGTCCTGGGATCGAGTCCCACATCGGGCTCTTTGCTCGTCAGGGAGCCTGCTTCTCCCTCTGCCTCTGCCTGCCATTCTGTCTGCCTGTGCTCGCTCTCTCTCCCTCTCTCTCTCTGACAAATAAATAAATAAAATCTTTAAAAAAAAAAAAAAAGACTTGTAGAGAAAGTAGACAAACTAAAACTAAACTAAAACAAACTAAACTAAAAAACTAAAAAAACAAAAAAAAGACTTGTAGAGAAAGTAGACAAACTAAAACTAAACTAAAACAAACTAAACTAAACAGGACACAAACAAATACTCTGCCTCTATGCGTAATCAATCCAATTTACTGACAGATGTTGCAAAATCCAAGAGCAATGACAAAGTATCTAGCAATTTCCATACAAAATCTAATAGCGAGGGAACACTGTGTCTTTTTCAGAAAGGATGCTTGATGAAGTTAGTAGATTGTAATGAAATTTATGGGCTGAAATTTAGATAAGTCTTTGAAAATAGGTCACTTAAAAGCAAAAGAAGTGTGTTCATAATTTAATTTTACATAAAGCCCAATTAACTAGTTAAGGAAGGAAGGAAGAGGGAAAGAAAGAAAGGGGAAAAAAAACAGAAAGGAAGGAAGGACAGATGGACAAAAGAGAAAGAAAGAATGAATGACTCCATCCATTTTTCCAAGCCCCATGCAGAATTAAGTCATACGTTTGTTTAAGAAACATCTGTGTGTCTACTGGTGTGCTGGACTCTGTTTCATGGCCTGGGGTGCAGAGGTGAACAAGTCAGGCCACACATCTGCCCTCCTGGATGTCCCATTCTAAGTTGATGACTCTCCTGTAGTACACATGGTCACAAATGTGTTTTGGGGGACAGTGGTTTAGATAGGATATAATCTAGGACCAGAAGAATCTGAGTGGGACAGAGACAAGAACCCAGGGATGTTTGAGTGACTTCTCTTTCTTTTCTGAGACTTTCTCTGCCCCAGGATTAGCTCCTGTGTATGTTTCTATCATAAACCTCACTTCTCTGCATTGTAACTCTTGGATTTCTTATCTAAATCCCTCTTACCAGAATTTTTTCTGCTTAGAGGGAAAGAACTATATCCTGCTCATCTCCATCTCGTCTGTGTTATATCTCTAGTACCTACCATTTGGAGCAACAAGGTCAAAAATTTGTTGAATGAAAATAATGAAGGCTGGGACAAATATTGGATCAAAATATTGGGTCAAATCTCAGTAAAAAGCTGTAGACCAGGGGCATCTGGGTGACTCACTTGGTTGGGCGTCTGACTCTTGGTTTCGGCTGAGATCATGATCTCAGGGTGGTTGGACTGAACCAGGCATCTAGCGCCAATTTTAGTGTGGAATCTTCTTGGGATTTCATCTCCCTCTGCCTTTCCCCAGTGCACATGTGCTCTCTAGTTAGTAAAAATCTCAAGAAAATAAAAATCTGTAGACCTAGTGTAACTGACAGGATTCAAAACCAGATACCATCAGAAATATATCCACACTTACATGGTCAATTGATCCATGTCAAAAAGGCAAGAATATACAATGGGGAAAAGACAGTCTTTTCCATAAATAATGCTGGGAAAACTGGACAGCTACATGCAAAAGAATGAAAACTGGACCATTTTCTTACATCATATACAAAAATAACTCAAAGTGGATTAAAGACCTAAATGTGAGTTCTGAAACCATAAAACTGGTAGAAAACATAGGCAGCAGGTGCACCTGGTGACTTGGTTGTTTAAGCCTCTGCCTTCGGCTGGGGTCATGGCCCAGGGTCCTGGGATAGAGCCTTGCAGCAGGTTCCTTGCTCAATGGGGAGCCTGCCTCTCCCTCTCCTTCTGCCTGCTACTCTCTGTCAGGTGGATAAGTAAAAATCCTAAAAGAAAAGAAAAATAAAACATAGGCAGGGGGCACCTGGGTGGCTCAGTGGGTTAAAGCCTCTGCCTTCGGCTCAGGTCGTGATCCCAGGGTCCTGGGATCGAGCCCCGCATCGGGCTCTCTGCTCAGTGGGGAGCCTGCTTCCTCCTCTCTCTCTGCCTGCTTCTCTGCTTACTTGTGATCTCTGTCAAATAAATACATAAAATCTTTAAAAAAAAAAACAAAAAAACAAAAAAAAGAAACATAGGCAGTAATTTTTTGACATCAGCCTTAGCAACATTTTTCTAGATAGGTCTCCTCAGGCAAGGGAAACAAAGGCAAAAATGAACTAATGGGACTCCATCAAAATATAAAGTTTTGCATAGCAAAGAAAGTCAACAACAAAATAAAAAGGCAACCTACTGAGCGGGAAAAGATATTTGCAGATGATAGAGCCATTAAAAGGTTAGTATCTTAAGTATGTAAAGAAATTCTACAACTCAACACCAAAAAACAAATAATCAAATTAAAAAATAGGCAGATAACCTGAACAGACATTTCTCTAAAGACAACCAGATGGCCAACAGACACATGAAAAGATGCTCAACGGCACTCATCACTGGGGAAATTCACATCCAAACTACAATGAGAGATCACCTTATACTTGTCAGAATGGCAAGAATGAAAAAGACGCGAAATAAACAAGCATTGGTGAGGATGTGGAGGACAAAGGAACCCTCATGCACTGTTGATGGGAATGTAAACTGGTACAACCACTGTGGAAAACAGAATGGAGGCTCCTCAAAAAACTAAAAATAGAATACCATATGATCTGGTAATCTCACTACTGGGTATTTACCTAAAGAAAATAAAATCATTAACTTTGAAAAATACATGTACGCTTATGTGTATTGCAGCACCATTTATAATAGCCAAGATATGCAAGCAGCCCAAGTGTCCGTTGGTGGAGGAATAAAGAAGATGAGGTATATCTACACAATGGAATATTATTCAGCCCAAAAAATGATACCTTGTCATTTGTGACATACTATGCTAAGTGAAATAAGTCAGACAGAGAAAGACAAATACTGTATGATTATACTTATATGCAAAATCTAAAAAGCCACAAATGAACAAAGAAACCAATAAAAAATGACATTTTTAATATAGAGAACAAACAGGTGGTTGTCAGAGGGCAGGTGCAGGGCAAGGGGCTGGCTGGGTAAAATAAAGGGGATTAAGAGGTATGAACTCTAAGTTATAAGTCATGAGGATGGAAAGTACAGCATAGAGAGTATAGTCAGTAATTCAGTAATATCGATGAGCACTGAGTAATGTATAGAAGTGTTGAATCATGTTGTACACCTGAAACTAATATCACACTTTATGTTAGTTACACCACAATTAAAAACAAACAAACAAACAAACAAACAGATACCATTAGAAATCCTAAGCCACACCTCATGAACACCCAGAGGATTCATGGAAACCAAGCAAAGCTGGTTTCTCTTAACAAGAATTCTCCTTGACACATGTTCTGGTGGTAGGACTCAGAATTCAGCTCTCAGAATCAAATCTGGGGTTAAAAGTTGGTTATTGTGTGCAAAAGTTTCCCACCCCTGAGGATTTGGCAACCATCTTCCTACCCCAGATCTGTGAAGACCCAGCACCCAGGGAAGGCATGTTGTGCAAGAAAGCAGCTCAAATATAAGGAAGCTCCACCAGGCACTGGTTTCAGCACTTCACAGCTCATACAAGCCTCAAAAATCTCTACTCATCAGGGGCGCCTGGGTGGCTCAGTCATTAAGCGTCTGCCTTCAGCTCAGGTCGTGATCCCAGTCCTGGGATCGGACCCTGCATCGGGCTCCGACCCTGCATCGGGCTCCCTGCTCCATGGGAAGCCTGCTTCTCCCTCCCCCTCTACCCCTGCTTGTGTTCCCTCTCTTGCTGTGTCTCTCTCTCTGCCAAATAAATAAAATCTTAAAAAAATAAAATCTTTAGTTATCAGTCTTCCTGTGCTACAAGCAAACACAGTGAGGCTCAGGCTCAGATGTGTTAAGTGACTGCTCAGAATCAGTGGCTATTCCTTTTGTTCATCCATTATTCACTCATTTATGAAGTATTTGTTGTTATGGCCTATTATACACGCCACGCACTGCTAGGTCCCAGGAATACAAAAATACATCCAAGCTAGCAAGTGGGGATTTAAATCCAGTTCTATCGGTCTCCAAAGCCCAAGTTCTTCTCACTGCATCACTTTGTGGGGAGCATTTCAGTAGTTTTAATAATTGACACCGTTCCCATTTAACTGCTGCTGATTTTTCAATGTCTCACCTTGTAGGGTCTTGTGGGGGGGGGGGGGGGGGTTTAAGCTGGAAGGTTTTAATTGAAGAGGCATTTTTTTTTTTTTATATAAGATAAAAATAACCAACTTTTTGTGGCTCATTTTTTTTTTTTTTTTTTTTTAAAGATTTTATTTATTTATTTGACAGAGAGAGATCACAAGCAGGCAGAGAGGCAGGCAGAGAGAGAGGAGGAAGCAAGCTCCCTGCTGAGCAGAGAGCCTGATGCGGGGCTCGATCCCAGGACACTGAGATCATGACCTGAGCCGAAGGCAGCGGCTTAACCCAATGAACCACCCAGGCGCCCCCTGTTTCTGGATCTTATATCAAGTAAAAACACCATTTCAAGCTCCAAGGCCACTCTCCGTCCACCATGCCCTAATTCCCCTGCCCACGCCCCAAACAGTACCACCACAGTGCTGCCCCTAGGCCCTGCCATAAAAATTCTACTACCTCCTATGAACAGGCTTAGAAAATGCACTGTTGTCCTGCAACAAAGTCCTCAGAGTTCTCAGCCAAACCAAAATCTAATGAAAACCCAATAAAATTAAAAGCATGCAAGATGGGGTTATTCAACTTATTTGAGACTGACTGCTTGATTCCTTCTGTTACAGAGACTAGAGTTTATTCCATATCCCTCAGATGAAAAAAACAAAAATCTATATTGGCTCCCCCCCCCCACCTCAGAATATAGTAACGTCCGGCTCTGAATCCTTACTTGCAATCATTTCAATCTTGGTCCTTTTTAAAGAAGTTTTTCCCTTCACAGTTCTGTATAATAATCCAAGGAGATTTATATAGTCCAAACAATTTGGAGTAAAGCAACTGGTTTTCAGTCCATCAAGACAGCTGCCAACATGCTCACTCTTCAAGCCTGTGTGGTCTGTTTGATGGCAGTTATCTGCTACTTTTTACCCTTCTTAGCCATGGACACTATGGTCCCCAAAGTCTTGGCACTTCGGGTCTAGTATCTTGACCTCATTACCCTACCAACTCTCAGAGAGACCTGTAGCCCTGCCCATTTACCCATGAAGCCCTTTCTCATCCCCTTCCCTGCAGCCTCCAAAGTGAAACTATCCTAGGTTTTTTTTTTTTTTTTTTTTTAAGATTTTATTTATTTATCTGACACAGAGAGAGAGAGCACAAGTTGGGGGAGTGGGAGAGGGAGAAGCAGACTTTCCGCTGAGTAGGGAGCCTGATGTGGGACTCGATCCCAGGATCCCGGGGTTAATAACTCGAGCCAAATGCAGACGCTCAACCAACTGAGGCACCCAGGCACCCAAGACTATCTTAGATTTTGTCTCTCAGCCTCACCCTGTCCAAATCTTAGGGCCTACCCCCTAGTAGGACCACCCAGATTCTCACCTTCACAACAATTTGGGAAATAAGTCTCAGACCACCTCAGGACAAAAGGAAGCCCCGATTTCCAAGACCCAAAGTTCTGCTTGACTTGGTGAGAAAGAAGAGGAGGAAATAACTAATTCAATTTTATGTGATATTTTTTTCCTGGATCTCTCCCATTTTGAGTCATCTGTAGGAAAAAAAAATCTGACTCTGCTGTGAAGCAGTGGGGCTCAACCACATGGAACATAAGAATCACCTGGAGTACTTTTCAAATACCCTAATGCCGGAGTCCCACCTCGTTTCGAATGCTGGGAAACTCTAGGGAAGGGTGCTGGGCTTGGGCACTGAAGGTCTCTCTGTGTGACTGATGAACACCGAGGGTGGAGAACAGCTCCACAGACTAGGGCAGAGTGGATAGCAGGGGGCCGTCAGAGGAGGCTGGCAGATACTCTGACACAGGGATGGAATCACAAGAGAAAATAAGTGAGTTTGGGATAGGACGGAAGTAAAGGGGAAAGATCAGGTATTGGGGTTCTCATTTTCTTTTAATCAACGATCCAAAGGCTAGGTCACTGTCGATTCAAGACCCTCCAGTCACCAAAGGTGACCACCTGTGGGCCCTCCATTAGGTGTATTTCTCTAGAACATGGTGGGATGCATTTTTCCTCTAGGCATTTATAATTCTGCCTCATGGGAGTTATTCATCTGAGTGTAGGGACTAAGACAATCTTCCAGCTACAAGAGAATCACCAGGAAAAAGTATCTCACTTCTCCAAAACTAGGGCATCTGAGAAGTTTAAAATGGAAAACGAGCCAACCAACTAGCAAGTAATTATTGAATATTTTCAATCTACCTGGCACTGTCTATATTATAGTACTTGTGGGTCCTTCCTTCCCTTCCCCAGCCCACTCTCAAACCCTTCTCATGACCAGGGTAAATGACTTTCTGGTAACTTCAGAGGAAGGCACATACAACTATTTTGAATGAGTGACACTTTTCATTTTCCCTAAAGAAACTGAAGTGCTTTACAGCCAAGAATAAGATGTCTCAAATGTATGAGGGATTGGTTCGTCGTTGTGGAGTGGCAGATCTTGGTAGGAGAATCAGGTCTATCTCTACAATAGCACATTTCCATCTCAGTGGCAGGAGTCAGAATACCTAAACAATGTCCCAAAGCTAATATGTATCCGTCTGTCTTTACCTTTGACATGTATTTTCTCCCTGGAAACAGGGAAAGCAATTTTAGTCTTCCTTCCAAAACATGGGGGAATATGTATGGTTGGTATCCTACAACGTTCAATAATTCATGTGACTTACAAGCAAATGTATTCCAAAAAAAAATTTGAAATCATAGCTCATCTGTAGGTAGCTCTCCATGTGTTGAACACACACAAGCAAAATCTGAGTCACTATGCAACACTTATGGTTTCAGGGATTTTATCACTTCAGATTGTAAACCCTGAGTCAACTTAGAATCAAGCATCAGTATCTGTTTCTTATGTATAAAGCAGATCAAGGATACAGAAAGGCCTCTATTTTATCCTGCAGGTGCAACTAATGGTGGCTCTGATGATTTGAGTCAGCCTTGACTAAAACTGTACAGAGCTAAGGTGGCCTGGGTGGCTCAGTTGGTTAAGTATCTGACTCTTGATTTTGGCTCAGGTCATGATTTCAGGGTCATGAGATTGGGTCCCATGGGCCCCGCGCTGGGTGTGGAGCCTGCTTAGGATTCTCTCCCCCGTTCTGCACCCCTCCACCCCACTCAAGCAGGCTTCTCCCAAACCCTCCCCCAAAACCCCAAAAGACCCCCATACACAGCAGACCATACTAGCCACAGCCAAAAGCAGTATACGTCTCTGCCAGCAAAACCCTAACCAAGAGTTCATGATCTCAATCTTCCTGCATTGCCATGATCAGGTTCTTCTATGCAAAGATATCTCTAAACCAAGATAAGACAAGGAAAAATGGTATACATGGGATCACAGAAAATTTAGAGAAAAAGGATTCAGGAGTCATTGAATCCAAAGCTGGGAATTCGTCCACACAAACATCAAGGCAGAAATTCCAACCTCTCTCCTTATCAGGGTAGAAATTCACATGCAAAGCACCAAGAAATAAATGAAAACCATGAAATACATGAAAAAAATACCATGAAAACCAATTAGAAGGTGTGATTCTCTTTCTGATTAAAAATTTCCTCTCATGGGGCGCCTGGGTGGCTCAGTGGGTTAAAACCTCTGCCTTCGACTCAGGTCATGATCCCAGGGTCCTGGGATCGAGCCCCGCATCGGGCTCTCTGCTCAGCAGGGAGCCTGCGTCTCTCTCTCCACCTGCTTCTCAACCTACTTGTGATCTCTGTCAAATAAATAAAGTATTTAAAAAAAAAATTTCCTCTCATGTGCTTGGCTGCTCTGCCTACCAACAGTCTGTTCATTAACGAGGAAATCCTCATATTCTGTAAGATCAGTTCTTTAGACCTTATCAGACTTACGTAGCCCGGGGAGTTTCAAGGAGAAAGGAAATTTATTATTCATCTGCAAATACGAGAAGGATGGATATATAGAAGATGGAAACCATCTGTTACCTTCTGAGGTCAGAATGAGACAGGCTAGCCCCAAAAATCTAACAGAAGAGACTGAAATGGGCTATGAGAGAGAACTTAGGAGAAGCAAGGGTCAACCACCACCATGAATTATCAAGATCGGATTACAGCTTCTTCACACAGACTATAGAACTCTCTTCTCTGGGTTGTTGAAAGTTATCTTGTGATTAGAATTCTGTAAGGACACACTCTATGGAAATAGCCATTTTAAAAAAAGGTTATTTTTCATCAATTTACCCAATGTTTGAGTCTCAATAGTTGCCCAGTAAAGAGCTTGAGCTCCATGAATGCGTAAACAGTGTTTAATTTTCCCTCTACTCTGTTTAGCATGGCATTATGTGCAAATAAACAAGCAGTAAAGGATTTCTGCTGCTCCCTAACAAGGTAAATAGCTTTGCCTATTACTTTTCTCTAGAACCAATACCAGGATTCTTGGGGTCTGTCCCTGTGATGATGTGACACGGGCTCGTCCGTTTGATCGATGATGTGTGATATTATCTCTGCTCCTGCAGCTAAGTGCTCTCACTTTAGGTCACCAGCTACTTCCTATTTGTCATATCTGGGGAACATTTTCTGAGCCCATCTTTCTTGACCTCCCTGTGTGGCAATGGATACTGCGAATCTCCTCATGTTTTCTGGAAACGATCCTCTCTTCTGGCTTCTAAGGCACTGTGCCTCTAGCTGAAGTCCCGTCGTCTCACCTGCCATTCAGTCACCCTCTGCCTTGGGAGCTCAGACTCTGTCCTCAGGCCTCTGTTGAGGTGTTCACCAAGGGATGGCATCCAAGTCATTGGTTTCAACTTGCACCTCTTTCACTGGTGACTCCTCAGTCTCTCCTCAGCTCAGTCCCCATATTAAAATGAAGGCTGCTGGTCATCTCCGTTTGGAGGTTCTTGTCCCACTGCAATCCATCCAAAACTCCTCTCACTATCTCTCCTTTCTTAGACTTGTTCCTTCTGCACTCCCTGCGTGGGAGACAGGGGTCATCATTTACCCACACACCTATGGCAGAAGCCTGGAGGCCACCCACAACTCCTCTCCCTTCTATACCCACTCGGAATTTTCTTTTCTTCTTCCCTCTTCTCTATTTCCACTGCCCTACCTAGTATACACACCTAGGATTACTGCAGTAGCCTCCTTACTGCACTTGGCTTTCTGTTTCACTCTTCCCCATCAACCCTCCATGTTCCTGACAGAGTGATATTCCCAGAAGACTTCTGAGCTGTTCACTCCATTGTTTAAAGTTCTCCGGTGGTTTCCCCAAAACTTTCAGATTCATGGAGTTCAAGGTCCCCCTCCTAATCTGGCTCCTGGCTTCTCTACAGCCTCTGTTCTTACCCTTCCCCCACAAACCCTTCCCAAACACAGAACTTCAAAACCCTGGAACTACCTGCGGAGAGACCATGCTTTATGCTCACCCCTGAGCCTCTACTTGGCCTAGAGTGTCCATTTCTATCACGATCCTCATTTTCTAAGTTTTATCATATGTGTCCCATCATCTGCAAAGTTCCCCCCTGCCCTCCACTGTGCTTCCATACTCCCTGTCTCCCTCTGGCACTGCGTTGATTAGCTTGTACCCTAACTGTAGTTTGTCTGCCTCCCTGTGCTGGCTGTAAGATTCCTGAAGGTGAGGCCTACATCCGATTCATCCGTGTGTCTAGAACAAAGCCTCGTACAGTGGCGGCACCCAGTAAATGTCTCACGAGTGGATGGTTGAGCTTAGTTAGCCCAGAGTCTTAAGTTAAACCCGGGTGTTACACTAATCAGTTTCCTAGCTTTTATTTTTTAGGCCAGGCCAACGGGTGGGAAAGCAGAGAAAAGAAGAGGCCAACTTTACAGGTAATGAAGTCACAGGCTGGCTTAAACAAAGTCTTATGAGCAAGTGCCTCAACTGCCTTGTCTGGATAATTTGATTTGAGAGTTCTCAGCAACAGTGTAACTCCTTGTTTCTTAGTGTTCAAGTCTTGTCTTTACTGGAAGCTCCATGATATCAAAGCCATTTTCTCAATGCTCTCATATCTCATATCTGATCTGACTGGGTCAAGTCAGAAAGGAAAAAACCAGGGGGGATGTCCTCCAGCCTTAAGTCAGAATCCTACTCTGTCTGCTCAGATTTTGTACCCTTGCCAAGTTTCAGGGGTAATTCAACCCAAGTCTCAGCCTGAAAAGAACCCAGCAACTCCTAATTCAAAATGAGTCCACTGTTTACCTGTGGAGTCTCAGAAAGGACCTGGTAAAAAAGGAAAGCTGTGTGTGACTCACTCACTGTTTCTCTCCGACTGAGTCAAATTGTTGACCATTTGCTGTGCAATCTGGGCTCCTTTGTTCATAAGTTCACCATATGTTTGGCCCTCTGAGGCTCATACTTCCTTTAGAAACAACATCTTCATTTCTTTTTCTTCTGATTAAAAAGATCATAACCTAAAACCTGTGTGTTGACCCTTGCAGAAACACAAAGACAAGGCAATGACCTGCTCATTTCCCAAGTACAATAGGGTTTGAGGCATAATGGCATAGTCAACATCTGTATACAGACACCCATTTTTAGGAAAGCTAAATTGTCACTCGTTATGCTGTACCAGGTGGTCCTTTTTGCATAAAACCTACAGAATTGTCCTATCTCCCACTTTAGATTTCAGACTTTTTTTTTTTTTTTTTTATGGACAAGCACGAGCTACAGGGAACTTTCTCACCCAGGCCACTATGGAGGCAGATGTTGTCTCTTACTACCACATACAATGCCAGACTTCTCATGGTGAGATTGCTCTAGAGGAATAATGTATAAAAGCCCCCAGATAGCTAAGGTAACCACCAGCAAAGAGGGAAAAAGCTTTTGGAATTGGCTGCATCTGGGCAAGGATCCGAGATAAATGGATAAAGAATGCCTAAAAGCCATCTAAGTAGTAGTTAAGGTTTGTTTTTCTGTAATCTTGCTTTAAGAGGACACTTAACCTTCTCAAATTTCTCCAATTTAAATGGACAAATGGAAGTTTTAATAAAGGTCTTAGTTTATTTAGAGCTTAGAAAAAGAACTTGTTGCTTCACTGTATTCTCTTTGAAGCTATAACCCACAATTCAAGTCATCGTCCCTAAGAAGAAAATTTCAATAGCAGCGAACCTCACTGGAGTCTTTTAAGAGGGGAAGCAGAGAGAGCCAGAGTGCTATTGGTTTTGTTATAATGGAGATTTTATCTGACAAGTTACACATCTGGAGAGAAAACCTCTACTGGCAACTAACTTATTGCTGTAGGTTTTTCTGTAATTACAGTTAAAGCATTAAGATTTTTTTAAGTTTGTCTTGTGCTTTGATTGATTTTCATATAAATCCATTACAGCAGAGAAGGGCTAGAGTCCCAGGCCCTGAAATCAGATGGGCTGGGTTGAAATCTTGTCTCTGAATCTAGCTATGTGGTCTTTGACAAATTTTATTACCTTCTTGCCTCAATTTATTTTTTTTTTGCTTGTGAAATGGGAACAGTAATGACTTCTTTTTGCATTGTTTGAGGTTAACTGAATCAGTAAATATAAAACGCCTGAAACAGTACTGCAGTAACATTCACTAGATAACTGTAATTAACAAAATACCATTATTTTAAGAAACCCCTTAAGAATTACCAACATTCAATTGCCTAGGTCTCCTTATCGCAATAGAATAGTTTGATCTTCTCAGATCTATCATTGATGTCTCCAAAGTTAGAGCATGATTTAGAAAGAAATTGAGCTGATTTAGTGGGGGGTGGATGGGGAAGTATTAGTTGCTTTTTTTTTTTTTTTTTTTGACAAATGAGATGTTACTTTAAACCTAAATAATAAAAAGTCCCAACAGATTACTAATCTAAACCCATACTATCAGTCCTACTTTTGGAAGGTGTAGATTAAAGATATCTTTGTTTCTGTCCTTCCAAAAATGGTCAACACTCAGACACCTGGGTGGCTCAGTGGGTTAAGCGAATGCCTTTGGGCCAGGTCATGATTTCAGGGTCCTGGGATCAAGCCTCACGTTGGGCTCCCTGTTCCGTGGGGAGCCTGCTTCTCCCTCTCTGCTCTCCCCCACTCTCTTGCTCTCTCTCAAGTAAGTCAATAAAATCTTAAAAAAAATCACTCAACACTCTCAGTGATCATAAAGACTGACCCAAACGACAAGAAACAACTTGTTCCACTTAACCTTCTGCCCCAACCCATCCCCACAAGCGAGCTTGCCTTTTCACTCCACGTAAGGGTTGGATCTCTTCCATTCTTTGAAACCAGTTCTAATACTGGGAAATGGGCAAAAGTGCACTGGCCCACAGGGTTCTGCCCCTCTCTCAAGTTCTAGTTGGTTGCTGTGATAAGGAGGCCCTTTCCTGTCCTTCAACCAGACTTCCAGGGCCCTAGACAGTTTGATTAAATCTGTGATGGTAATTTCACAGGAGCAGTGCCAAAATGAGATTCCAAAGTCCCCAGTTTGAGAGATTAGGTTCCTCACTAGAGGCATGGCTTTGGGTAAATCCTTACTTTTGTGAGCCTTATTTACAAAGTGAAGTTAATGACATCCTAGTCAGAAAGGACTGTGAGAAGTGACAGAATCGTGGAAGCAGAAGCATTTTATAAACTGAGAAACAGTTTATACAACAAACACCAGTGACCCCAAATCGCAGCCTTTATTTTTTAGCCTCCCTATGTGCGTGGGACCCTATCATCCTTGCTGTGTCACCCCCAAGCTCCTCTCCAGACTGCACCCCTGGCTTCCATACCTTCTGGACTGTCGTTCATCTGGTCAAAACCTGGCAGGCCACTGCAGGTGCCACAAGTGTATTAATAATCCCAGAGTCAATGTAACCTACTTGTCCACCTCAAGTCATCTGAGACGCAGTGCATTCTTCTCTAGTGTTTTTGCTTTTTTAATTTGGGCTCCTTTCTCCTGAAAATTCTGACAGCTTTTAAGGTTTTAATTAATTTAGAGAGCGAGCACACATGTGAGAGAGCAAGCAGGCAAGTAGAGGGGAGAGAGAAAGAAAAGCTCAAGCAGACTTGGCACTAAGCATAGAGCCTGATGTAGGGCTCGATCCCATGGCCCCAAGATTTGAGCTGAAGTCAACAGTGAGGTGCCTAACCAACTGAGCCATATAGGAGCCCCAATCCTGACAACTTCTGACAGAGCTCTACAACGAGTGGGTGCTCTCTTCCATTCAGTTGATATTTCTGAGCCTCTACTAGGCAAACAGGAACTACTAACCTTAAAGGTGTTGGGGCGCCTGGGTGGCTCAGTGGGTTAAAGCCTCTGTCTTCAGCTCAGGTCATGATCTCAGGGTCTTGGGATCGAGCCCCACATCGGGCTCTCTGCTTAGCAGGGAGCCTGCTTCCTCCTATCTCTCTCTCTGCCTGCCTCTCTGCCTACTTATGATCTCTGTCTGCCAAATAAAAAAAAAAAAAAAAAAAAGGTGTAGGGTGGTGGGGAGGAAGGGAGAGGAGAATAGTGTGTAGGACTGACTGGCAGCCATTGCTATCTGCTGGGGAAAAGAAAAACTTACCAAGTGCCACTTACCAAGTGCCTATGATGTATCGGTTCTACGCTAGGCATCTTATAAATAGTCCTTCCTGGGTGCCTGGGTGGTTCAGTCAGTTAAGCCTTCAGCTCGGTTCATGATCCCAGGGTCCTGGGATGGAGACCCACCTAGGCCTCCCTACTCTGCATGGGAGCCCACATCTCCTTCTCCCTCCGCCTGCCATTACCCTTGCTTATGCTCTGTCAGGTAAATAACATCTTAAAAACAAATACAGTCCTTCATTCAATCTTGACAATAAACTCATATGCACATTACAACTGAGAAACTCATGAGGCTCAGAGCACATGTCATTTACCCTGAGCCACGCAGAGGTAGAGATGAAATGAGAATTCAGGTCTGCCGGAATGGACTAAGTGCAATGTCATCGCATCTTTACTTTGCCTCTGCCAATGCTGGGTTGTTTCAGCCGCCTCAACACGTCTCCTGGAAGGACCACGGGGCACCTTATTTCTGCTGCTTTTGGAGATCACTTGTAAAGTTCAGAGGGAGTGGGAAGAGGCACTTGTTAGCTGGAAAGTCACTAAATAGGCCTCCTACCCCAGAGTGGTAAGAAGCAACTGGAGGAGACACGGAGTACCTCTGTGTCCTGTGGCTCAGAGCATGTGTTCTGAAATCCGTCTCCTTCTTGGCATCTGCACACACATGTGAACTGGGCATGACCACAGTCTGCTCGATGGGAAAATCAGGGAGTCAGGACTGCGAGCTGCTGCAGAGATAAGGATCCAGCAGGCTCAGCAGTCTGAATAAAGTCTACATATATAGTCCGCAAATGGACGTTGCGTTCAAGCAAAGACCAGGGAGCATGGGAGCTCTGTACCATAAGAGAAAATGGCACTCTGCTCCCAACAGTTGCATCCCAGTCCTCCGGGCTCTGTCAACTTCTTGGCAGCAACACTGGACTTGGGGCAGCTTGAAAGGAGGGAAGGAAACCGGTGCTTTTGCTGCCTGCCCAGCCACCATGGGCTTGGTGGCATCCAGTCCCGTCCGTTTCTGCCTCTCACCTAGCCTTAGGAATCAATTATGCATTATAAACTCATGATTAGGCTCTTGTTTTCCCAAATAAAGTACAACCAATAGACTCAAGAACGAATTATTTAGCAAGATGTGTTCTCTGTGCGGAAGGACAGCTCAGAATCTCAGATTCTTGATCTGATGCCTGAACTCACTAACCTCTGCTTGGGTGGGGGGCAGGGCAAGGCATGCCCCTGACATTCTTCCATTTGAAGAACATTCCTGCTAAGGGTCCACAGAACTAGCTCATTACTACAACCTCATCTTCTCTCCAGGTCTCAAAGCTTCAGTCACCATAAGGGTAGTGGAAATGGATGGAGGGGAGGGAAATAATCAACTTATGGGTAATTTGCTCTCTAGTAGATCTGCCCAAAGCAACAATTCAAAATAGGTTTCAACTTCCTTTTGGATCTTCTCCCACCTCATTTAGAACCTGTTCCATTTCCTCAACAGACTTTTGTCTCTCTCCTCCCAGAATTTCATTGTCTTTATGCTTCCCTCTGGCCAAATACCTTCCCTTCATTCCAGCATGGGCACCCCTCTTAGGAGCAAAGAGATGTATGCTCCCAAGTTACTGACCTAGTCCTGCACAAATGGTCAAATCTTCCAGGCTCTCAGTGTTATCACAAAAAGCAATCTGATTACATTTCAGGAACTGTCAGGACACTTCCAGGTTTCATTATGGCACTGGAGTTATTTTTATACATAGGGACTACACGCGGCACTGCTGCATTTTCAAATACGTTACCAAGAAAGCAAATGTTTTTCTGCAGTGTGTTCTATAACCTTCCCCCGCTCACACTACGATATGCTACAGACAACCTCTTCAACTGCCTCCAGTGATTCATACCCTTGTATTATCCCTGCCTGCCCCTTGAATGTGGCTAGACTGAGTGACCTCCTTCTGATGAAAAGAATACAGCATGAAACAGGGGCATCTCGATGGCTCAGTTGGGTAAGTGCCTGACTCTTGTTTCCGGCTCAGGTCGTGATCTCAGGGTCCTGGGATCAAGCCCCATGTCAGGCTCCCTGCTCAGTGGGGAGTCTGCTTGAGGATTTCTCTCCCTCTTTCTGCCTCTCTTCCTGCTTGTGCCCATGCACGCGTGCTCTATTATATCTCAAGTAAATAAATAAATCTTCAACAAAAAATACAGCAAAAAAGTTATGATGTCACTTCCAAGATTAGGTTACAAAGAACCTGGGCATTCCATGTTATGCGTCCTGTGTTGCTCTTTCTGGTGGATTCCACCTGCCCCACAGGGAGATCCTTGTGGTCAGGAGCAGCGATCTGTGGCCAATAGCCAGCAAGGACCAGAGGCTGCTAGTAACCAGGTGAGTCAGCTTGGAAGTAGATCCTCCCTAGGTCCAACCCTGAAATGACTACTGCTCCTCATGACATCATGATTCAGGCTGTGAGAGACCCCAAACCAGAGGAATTAGTAAGGCTGCACCCAGATCCTCGACCCATAGGAACTGGGAGATCATACATGTTGTTTGAAACCACTATGTTTGGGGTACCTGATTATACATCAACAGATAATTACTCTGAATCAGAAGTTCTGAGCCCTAAAACTCTCTTTGGGATGTTCTTCACAGGACCTAGAGTCGTCTCTATACCACCATTTGCCTTGCTGACCTGTGGAAGGTGGGGATCCCCTGTCACTGCCCTCTCCCCCCACACTGGAGGCAGCCACCTGCAGTCAGCTGAGATGGACAACCAAGATACAGCCATGTTTCCTCAGGCTCTGGTTCTATGAGAAAAGTACTGTCACCTCAGTCAACTAATGAGGCCCAGAATCAGCTGCCCAAGACCTTGGTTCTTCGCACGCTCTGCTTTTCTTTAGGAATCTAACTACACTGAGGCAGTAAGAAGACAAATTAAAAAATATTGATTTCTGGATAACTTCCCCTTTGCTCTAACAGGAAAAGATCCTTCATTACTTTGCAGTTGTCTGTGGAAACACATATCCAGGATTAGAATTTAATGTAAATTCCTTATTTCATTCATCTTCAGCCAGCTTTGAATCTCACTATGTTTTTTCTTTGTTCCCTTCTTCAAAAAATTCATCTCTTTCTCTAGGAAGTCGACAATAGTCTTCCCTTGTCAGGAGGTTTTATAACTCACATAGAAATAGGAATAAAAACCATGGACTCCTGATGTCTTCCAAGGTTCTTTTCTGGCCCAACCAGAGCTTTTATTCAATGGTAGATTGGGTCGCCCCAGAGAGAAGGGTCTGCTATGGAGTCTTACCTATTCTTAGTCCCAAATAACATGAGTTAGGTCTGGAAGAGGAGGGGGGAACAAAAAGCAATTCAAGCCTTTGAAATTCAAGCCTTTCCCTCTAAAGGAGATGTTAGGATAGAAAACGGTCTCTACATTCTCCTGTGGTTAGCAGCTGGGCAGACTTCTGCTTCCCTAAGAGGAGCTGCCCTCAGTCAGGGAGCCCCTCGGTAGAAGATTCAGCCATCTCCAGGCACAGGGAACCAAGAGAAGACAGGCAGCAGGAACCCGAAACCAGTTTAGGAGGAGGAATACCTCCTCATAGGACTAGTTTTACCTTATTTAGTTCTGTCTAAGACAACCACGTTGAAACTACAGAGCAGACCATCTTCTATCAGTGAAATTTCTAAAAATACATATTTTTTCATTTTTATTCCTTCTTTTGATACTAATTTGGGGCTCTTGGGCACATAACTTAATTCCCAGAGCCTCTGCTTCCACATATCCAAAGTGAGATTTTATAGAGAGTATAACTCATGGTGAGAGCATACTAAACGTGGCCTATTATGATTATTATCTACTGAAGTAAATAACGAAGAGAAAGTTGTGATCCAAGCTTTAGAGCCACACTGAACAACAGAACTTTCCCTAATGATAGTAGTGTTCTATAATCTGTGCTGTGTAATATGACAACCATTAGCCATTTGTCTACTGAATATTTGAAATGTGAGGTTAGCCTGAGGAGCTGAATTTTTTTATTTTAATTTCAAATAGTTACATGTGGCCAGTAGCTGCCATACTGGACAATGCAGCTTCACAAGAATGTCTTATCCATGAAGGAGCACATGTACATTGTCCACAATGACCAGAGAGCTCTACAAAATAGAACTCTGGCCTCTTAAGGAACCCGAGAGCCCAAAATTGCTCAGAGGAAAGCCCTTTATAAATGGGCATGGGATAGAGAAGGAAGACTTTCAGGAAAAGAGAGTGGATCTGACCTATGATTGACAGGCTGTTCAGTTCCAGTTGTTCTGAAGAATACTGGTCATTTGTACCCAGTCATCATGGACTCATCCCCAGTCACCCTAATGGCTACTGGTTAGATGAAGTCAGGGGGTGCTCTGTGTGAAGCTAATGAAAGTATGGGAATTTAAAATAATGAATACCAAGTTCCAAGCAATGAACAGATTACCTTTTTTGACACTATGTGAAATGTAATCTGTCTCCAAGCCAATATTAACACCTCTATATACTTTGCCTTATTAAGCACTTACTGTATGCTAGGTAAACACTACAGCACCAAGTTAAACCCACTTCTTGACTTCGTTTCCCCTCATTCTAGTCAAAGGTAGAGATACAAGTAAAGAATTGTGGTACATGGTGGGAAGTACAATAAGGTGCATTAAAGAGTTCGTAATAGACTGAATTGGTCAGAGACAAAGAAAAGCAGCTAAGCAGAGTCATGAAGACACGGCACAATTTATCTTCTTAAAGTGTGTGAGGGAAGGAGGGGTGCTCCTGATGAAGAAACATGGGCAGAGCCTGACACCTTTGAGAAGCATCAATGCTTCATGATTGGCACTTAGGAGCCAAATCTGGGAGGAATATGGAAAAGTAAGTGGGAGTTAGAACATAAAAGACCATCCCAGGGAGTTCAGATTTTATCTCCTAAAAAATGGGAAACCACTGAAGGGCATCAAGTAGGAAAGGGACATTGAGATTTGGGTGTCTGAGCTCTCTGCTCTTGGTGTTTTGTTTTGTTTTGTTTTTTAAGATTTTATTTATTTATTTGACAGACAGATCACAAGTAGGCAGAGAGGCAGGCAAAGAAAGAGGAAGGAAAGCAGGCTCCCTGATGAGCAGAGAGCCCAATGTGGGGCTTGATCCCAGAACCTTGGGATCATGACCCGAGCCGAAAGCAGAGGCTTTAACCCACTGAGCCACCCAGATGCCCCAGAGCGCTCTGCTCTTGTATGGGAGATGATGAGAGGGAGGGGAAGACATGGGGATGCACCAGGAGACATCTGCACCAGTGTGTTGTAGGGGTGCAGAGGAGAGGAGATGATGGTGGAGAGGAATCAGCAATGGTTAACGACATTAAGGTACTAAAAGAAAGTCTGGAAGCTTCTACATTAGAGAGTTTTATGACAAAGGATTTTTAGTAAGATTGATATACTGTATGATCTTGTGAATACAAACATATTAGGTCTACTTTTACACCAATTTTCACCCATATAAATTGATGGTGGTGGTTATTGTAAAGCTTCCATAACTGGGAGAGAAATGCTCGAGTTTCCTCATGTCTACAATTTAAAAAGAAAATCTTCTACCCTAATCTCTTTTGCCTGGTCCTCATGAGAACACTAATTGGAACAAGAGAGTCAAGAAAGTAGTAGTGAGTGAGGCCAATAGAAATTAAAGGCATTTGTTTCCTCCAGGTCATGGAAAAAGATAGATTCTTAGTTCCTGTTCTGAAAAGGCTCTCATGGAGGAAATAGTTGGGGGTGGGAATATTGGGAAATTGCCTTCCCTATCTTGCAGACTCCACTCTGGACAACACTGAAGCTACTTCAGAGAGCACACATACCAGCTTAAGAGAAGCAAGTCTACAACACCTCCCAAGTAAGGTGCCTCAGGGTTCCAGAACTTTCAGAACCTCAAGGCTCATCCTTATTATGTAACTTAAAACACTTTTTACTGTTATTTATGACAGCACAAAAAATTATACCGACATTCTACTTTGGCTATAAAATGTACAGATACAGTATCCCAGTATAAAATAAGATCAATTAAGTTGACTTAACTATCATTAAAACAAAACAAAACTCATGGAATTCTTCCCTTGAATTTCTTCTTTTGAGTCTCAACGGGCATTCCTATATGTATGTATGTATGTATGTATGTGTGTGTGTGTGTGTGTAAGTGTATTTATTCTTGTGGCAAAATACGATAAGGAAAGACAAGAATTGACATTCATTATCTGAGACTGAAAGACTGAGAGGCACGTTCTCTGAAATTTAACAGTGTTTTCTAAACCCTAAGCCTACCATGTCTGCTACCTTTCCTAAAGGGGATGCCAATCAGGAAAAATAGATGTTTTTCTCTTCTTAGATGGCTAATGGTCATTTCAGTGTGAAGAATAGGCCATAAACTCATCTTTTAATTTCTTCCTGTCTTCCTCAATACTGTACATACCATCATTTTCCCAGGTGCTCAAACCTCAAACTTAAGATTCAATTTTTTTTATTGGAGCATATTAACATACAGTATCACACTAGTTTCAGATATACAATATAAGAATCCCACAGCTCTCTAACATTACTCAGCACTCATCTTAAGTATACTCTAAATTCCTTCATCTAAGATTCATTTTTTTTTAAAGATTTATTTATTTGATAGAGTACATAAGCAGTGGGAGCAGCAGGCAGAGAGAGAGGGAGAAGCAGGCTTCCTGCTAAGCAGAAAGGCTGAGGTGGGACTCAATCCCAGGACCCTGGGATCATGACCTGAGCTGAATGCCGACTAAGCCACCCAGGTGCCCCTCTAAGATTCATTCTTGAGTCCACCTTCCCTCACCCCTACACTATCACTCCCACAGCAGCTCCCATCACTGCTCCCTACAAACACACCCTGCGCCCTCCCTGCTGACTCCTGCCCAGGCTCTCCCACCGCTGCTCAGGTGTCAGCTGGCTGCGCTTCAACTCACCCCCCTGATCCCTTCTGCTCTCCACCCTGGCTGACAGCTCAGCACTCAGACGAAATCTTTGCAAGACTTAACAGATCATTCCTCTCCTCTGCTAAATGCCTTTCACGAGTGTCCAGTTTTTCTCAGGATAAACCAAACACCTTGTTGTGTCCTACAAGGCCCTACATGAGCCGTCCACTTCACGTCCACCTCAACTGCTGTCATTCCCTGGGACTCACACTGGCCTTTCATCAGTTCCCTGAAAGTGACAAGCCCTTCCCGTCTCAGAGCTGCCGAACAGACCGTTCTCTCTGCCTGAGAGGCTCTTTTGCTAGCTCCTGCATTGCCTGCTCCCTCACCACTCAGGTCTAAGGCTGGAATGGAAGTGCAGAGAATCCTTCGCCCTTTTTCTCTCTCTGTTACCACCGTTCGTAAATATCAGAGCACCTGCCACAGTCTGTATTCATTCATGTGCACTTTTCTTGGGCTCTTCCCCATTGCCCCGTGAGCTCCATGAGGGCAGGCAAAGTTCTCTCTTTTTCATCCCTCCACCTCCTACCACGGTGTTCTGCACATGGCCAGTGCTCGGTAAACAGCCACTGAACAAACATGACCCCGGAGTGGGGACCGTGGCTCTTTCACACTGAATGCCTAATGAGGCATTTTCCGATTGCTCCGACATTGCAATTAGCAAAACTAAAATTTCTGATTTTCACAAAGCAAATTAAAATGCAGATCAGCTTAATTTGAGGGGCTGCTGCTAAGAAAATTTCCTGTTCTAACAAGCTTCCTGCACCCATGGCCAAATAATTAGTGTTATTTACCTGTCTATACTGGGTCTGTGATAGCCTCCTGCTCTTGGCTTTAAGTGCAAACGCCAAAATAGCCCAGGAAACAGCAAAAATCCCACCAGAATTTTATCATTATGGTGAGTCTCAGCTTGGTTCTCCAGACTGAAAATGTAATTCCCAAAACTGATAACCACAAAGCCCTCAAATTCATTTCAGACACATCAGGCACCTTGCAACGATCGTGCCAAGAGAACCTGCAGGTAGAAGATAACTCGGTTTCGTGCAAGGGCTGCCTCTCCCAGTATCTGCGGCGTGTTAGAATGGAACAGGTTTTCAAGCTGTCTGACATGGAACCCTGGGTGAACTGTCAACAGAGACTGAAATCACCCAAGATGATGGCAGAGCTAAATGAAGGCGGAAAAAAAGAAGGAATCCTCAGGAATATGTAATAAAGAGAATCCCACTGCTGCGTGCAGATGGATAAGGCATGTCCAGTAAATTCCTGAATGAACAAGTGAGGTGGGCACGTTCATTTTGTGCCTGCTCCATCAATTCCAGACTCTGGGGTCCCCACGTCTTATAAAACAATAAAGGACTTGACAGAGAGGCAAGGACTCTCAACAACATCAAAACCTCCTTTCTCACCTTAGGTAAGCAGCACTTCCGATGCGATATTGTCACATTATCAGGAGCTGGTCTCTAATTTCTCAGGGGAAAAAATGGGTTAATATCTTTTTAAATGAATTATCAACTTTTGCCTTATTAAACAGCCTATGCTGAACATAATTTAGCCCACTGTTAATAACGTAGGCTCATTGTAATCAAGTTAAATTCTTTTCTTGTGCCCTTAATGTGTCTGGTGGCCTGTTTTAACAGCTCAAGGGCATCACCCTTTCAATTTTTCTGACTTCCAGGGTTTGGTTCATTTTCTAGCTGTCAACTAGAAATATTTTGCTTTTATTTACCCAGTTTGTAATTCCTCCCTCTCTCCCACCTTCTAATCATGTGCTGCAGTCTGGAAAGCCTAATTACCAAAACAATCAGAACAATTTTGACTCAAGAACAAATACACTTGGATTATGGCATTTTCAGTGAATAAATACACGAACTTGGTGTTTTTGGCTTTGTACCCTCTATTTTGGCTGTGTAAAGACCTTTGCTTATTATTAGATTACCAACTGTTGTATTTTAGATGTCCACAGACACTGGATACATGACCTCCACATAAATGAAGTGCTGCTACGGTTGAAACTTCCGTCTAAAACCTATTGGGCTTGAGGAGAGGAAATAAACAAAATAGGACATTTCCAAGCCATGTCCAATCTGCTGATAGAGCCAGGAGGGTGTAACGTATGGTGCTAACTGTCTTTCTTACCAGCATCACTGTTACTGAATGTCACTTCTTCGCAAACTAACCCCCCTCTTTACTTCGGCTAGAAGCATCACAGGAAACCATTTCATACTGAAATCCTCAAATCTAATCCTTTTTTGAAACTTAAAAGTTTTAGAAGCAAAGAAAGCATCAAATCCATTTAAATATCTTGAGCAAAATAAACTCCCAAAATTGAACACAAAGGTTCAAAGGTAAGTTGCATGAACACTGCTAACTTGTTTCCGGGAGAATATAAAAATGAAATGACGTGAAACAATGTAATTAATTCATGGTGGAAAACGCCCACTGCTTGGTTGAATATTACTTTCACAAAACATCTTTTAGCTACTTTTTCTGCTCTTCAGTTAAAAAAAAAAAACACAAAAACTAAGGTGACTTATTATATTGCTTACTTTATGTTCCACTTTCAAATATAAACATAAGGGACATGAAATGCCAAGTTGAAATTTTAAAGTTTTCTATTTGGTTGGGACACAATTAGAGGAACTCACTGACACTAACCCTGGTTCTGGCTTTGACCTCTTTCTTATTCCATCCCCCCATCAAGAGCCTGTGAAACTGTAGGGTAGGAGAAAAAAAATGAAACTTGGGAATTCCTATGTATAATCCAAGGAGTGGTAACTAAGAATTAATTTGCTGAATGATATTCCAATGATAGGTCTGAAAACTACTTCCTTCCTGTATAATTAATTTCTCTTTTCTTCTGTTCTCTCCAACTCTCAAAGAAATAGTAATTACTCTCTAGCAAGAGGCTTTGTGTAATCCCGTGCGGTGACCATGTAAGGATCTAGAATAGATATTTCATGACCAAGACCAATAAGGTCCTTTAGGACTCCTTCAGAAATAAAGTAGAATTAAAAATTCACATGTATAAAGCAGAGCATTCAGTTAAAAGCAGAAGTCTTTAAACAATGAAATTTTTAAGATTTTTTAGATTTATTTATTTGACAGACAGAGATCACAAGTAGGCAGAGAGGCAGGCAGAGAGAGAGAGGAAGGGAAGCAGGCTCCCTGCCAAGCAGAGAGTCCAATGCGGGGCTCGATCCCAGGACCCTAGGATCATGACCTGAGCTGAAGGCAGAGGCTTTAACCCACTGAGCTACCCAGGCACCCCTAAACAATGAAATTCCATTGCAAGAGCATATTAATGAGCATTTAATTCTATGATTACAGAGTTTCAAGAATATATGAGAGTTGGTTTGGGCAGGTGGCTGACAGCATGGGCTCAGGAAGCCAAACATGTGGGTCCGAGTTTCCATTTGTACTGGCTTATGTGACCATGGGATAATTGCTTATCTTCCTTTGCCTCAGTTTACTCACTGAAAAAATGTGGATAGTAACAGCACCTACTCATCAGATCATTGTGCAAATTAAATCATCTGATATATTTACAATACTCAGGCCAATTCCTAGAAATTTTTAAGTGCTACGGAAGTATTGGCTAAAACACCTTTTATAGAAAGATAATCTCTACAAATGGGTTTTTGGTCAAAGTGACATTCATTAATGCTATTGCTGAAATGGATGGCCAGAAAGCCAGAATGAACAATTTGGCCAAGAGAATAAAATGGTGTACAATTTACTCTAGGTATTCTTAACCCCAACTGTAACAGGGCTGCAATAAATAAATTTGGTGACGAGCATGAGAAATTGAATCCATAGCACTCAGCTTCGCTCACAGCCTGCCTGGAATGATGGCAGAGCCTCATCACTGAAGGGACCCTGAAGATGTGGCTGGCTGAGTAAAGAGCGATTGGTAATGACAGAAACCATTCAGCTGTGCTGTGCGTGTAACCACAGCCACACAAGGGCAAGTGACTTGAAAAATCATTGTTACCACCACAAGAACACAAAGAACACGTCGGTGAAAGTCTGGCTGCTCCTGGGCAGGGTAGGGGAGTGGGAGGAGTGGGAGGAATGGGGGGATTTGGAGGAGTGGAGGGGTGGGAGAGGCAAACCAAGAAACAGACTCTTAACTCCAGGAGAACAAACTGATGGTCACCAGAGGAGAGGTAGGGGAGGGGTGAAACAGATGGGGATTAAGGAGGGCACATGTGATGAGCACTGGGTGATGTATGGAAGTGTTGAATCACTATTGTACACCTTAAACTAGTATTACACCTTATGTCAACTGGAATTCAAATGCAAACTTCTAAAAAATTGTCATCACTTGCAGCCTGTTTAATTTCTTGTATAGAAAATACACGAATCCAAAGACCAAGAGAAATATTAAGAATTTTACGAGGTGGCTAGTTTCTAAGATCAACATCCAAAAAAAGTAAGAGCATTCCTATAACCCAGCTGAAAAGGATTACAAAACAAAGTTTAAAAAAATAAGATTTAAATAAATAAGAGAAAATAGCATAACAAGTGGTGGAGGGAAAACAAAGATTAAAGATTAAAGGACCTTTGTTTTTTTAAATTTTAAACTTTGAGCATTACCTCTTGACTTATATGTATCAATACTTGGCCTGTTCACTTGCATTCCTGCTTCAATTCCACAGCACCCACAGAAAGACCACCTAATGTGCTTGATTTGTATCCTTTTGTTCGTAGGAGTCCTTGTAAAGTGCAGACTACAGTTTTATGTGCATGGGTTTATACTTACTTGACATAAAGTGTAATGTGCTATGGATTCCATTCTTTTTTAGTTATGTTTTTAAATCTATCAATTTCAGGAGAAAATCATAGCCTTTACAGTCATTAAAGATGACCTGAATAAATGGACCATGATCAAAGATAAAAAAAGACTGTAAAAAATGTCAATGTCCTCAAATTAATCTATAAATCCAGCACAATAAAAATAAGCAGCATGTATGTATTTAACTTGATAAGTTAATTTAAAAAATGATGTGTATGGAAGATAAAAGAATAGCTGATATACATGGAAGAAGAATGATAGGGAGTAAGGGAGAAAGATGTGCCCTACCACATAAAAACACTCTTAAAGTACTAGTAAAATAATGTGGTTCTGGGGCCAAGGTAAGTATCTAGATCAGTGGAAAAGTATAGTTCAGGAGTAGACCATTGTGGCAGGTACTGTAAACTAAGCCAGTTTTCAGTACCTGCCACAAACTTCAATCCCATTCCCTCTTGATTTTATCTGTGGTGGAGGCTACTCAAATCAACACTCCAAGCCCTCACTTCCTTCTAGCTCAGGGTGGCACATGTTAACTGTTTTATATAATAAGATTAAGGCATAAATCATTGGGGAAAATTTCTCTTCCTGAAAAATTAAAAGGGAATGAACTGCAAAGATCGGGTCTTTGCCCTTTACAGTTCCCCCTCGTCTTCCTGATTTGAACACAGATACGATGCCTGGAGGTGCAGCAGCTTCCCTGTGGACATGAGGAAAATAATAAGGATGGCAGAGTTACAATGTGAAAACAGTCCAGACCCTTGGTGATACTTTTGAACTGCTGTGTCAGCCTGAACTACTTTTCCCAAGACTACTCACTAGATGACATAAATAAATCCCATTTGTTCAACAAGCCACTGTAGTAAAATATTCTATTCCTTAGACAGAAGTTAAACTCACACATGCATACAATCTTGATATTGACAGAGCATCAGTGATACCAAGCCAGCTGGTTAGCCACATGAACAATAAAACTAGATTCCCTACTTCGCAATTCAACAATAGCATTCCAGCAGATTAAATATTTTCTTAAAGTTTAAATAAAAATTGTGAGTATAGTCGACACAAAATGTTCTGTTAGTTTTAGGTGTACAACATCGTGATTCAATAAGTTTATATGTTTTGCTGTCCTCACCCCAAGCGTAGCTTCCATCTGTCATCATATAATGCTATTACAATATCATTGACAGTATTCTTTGTGCCTTGCCTTTTATTCCTGAGACTTATTCATGCTGTAACTGGAAGCCCATAACATAGAAACCACAATGTAGATAAGGATCACTTACATAAAAAACAAACAAAAATCACACATCTTGAAAGGCTAATACATCAGATTGCATTAAAATTAAAAATACTGTTTCATTAAAAGATAAAATAAAAAAACTATAAGCCAAAAAAGTTGGGACATCTTTATCACATATAACCAATAGCTTAACGACTATTAATATAGTCTGTAAGAACTCTTACAAATTATTTTAAAACAAAGTAACCCAGTATAAAAATAGGAAAAATCTATGAGCAGGCATTTCAAAGAAAAAAGGAACAGAGATGTCTGATATACATATATGTGCTTATATATGCTATAGATGATATATATATTTTATATATATAGGAAAAAGATCCCTAACCTCAGTGGTAATAAACATTAAGGGAACAATGCAACACCATTTTACGGTATCAGATTTGCAAAAACACCTAACAAAAACCAGTATAGCAAGAGCATAGAACAGGAGGACTTAGACACTGATGGGTCAAATGTAAATTGGTATAAGCACCACTCTATAATACAAATTGGCATTATAGGATATGGATAAAGATGCACACAGCCTTCTGACCTATCAATCTCACTTCTAAGTATAGACCTTGTAGAAATTCTCACCCATGTACCAGAATGTTCATGTTCATAGTAGTTCAATTTTAAATAGCACACCTATCCACAAAAGAAAATCCCACTCTCCACTGACAGAATGCATTATGATAAAAGTACGCATTAGAATACCAGAGAACAGTTGAAAATTAATACACATACACAGACACATATATACACATAAACTCTCAATGTTAACCAAAAATAAACCTATAAGTATAGAGTATGATGCCATTTATATATAAATTTTTTAAAAAGAAAATTTTTAGTATTTAGAGAAATATATATGTAACAAACCTTAAAGAGAAGCAAGAGAATGACGAGAGTATTTTGGTCAGAGGTTATCACCGGGTAGAAGAGAGAGAAAAGGTCTTGTTGCTTTGGCTGAATAGTAAATATGTGTGTTCACTTTTTTTCCTTAAAGACTTTATTTGACAGAGAGACAGATCACAAGTAGGCAGAGAGGCAGGCAAAGAGGTGGGGGGGAAGCAGGCTCCCTGCTGAGCAGAGAGCCTGATGTGGAGCTCGATCCCGAGACCCTGAGATCATGACCTGAGCTGAAGGCAGAGGCTTAGCATACTGAGCCACCCTGGTGCCCCATGTGTGTTCATTTTATCTTTTATCTTCATTTTGTACCTTACAGATAAATTATACATACATACATATGTATATATATATATATATATATATAATTTAAATTCAATTAGGTATAGTACATGATTAGTTTTTGATATAATGTTCAATGATTCATCAGTTGAGTATAACGCCCAGTGGTACTATATATTTTTATACAAGTAAAATGTTTCATAAAATCGCCAAGGTTCCCCATCAAGTTCTATTTTCAAAAATCTTGCCATGAAATTGGTCAGTGCTCTTATTATTAGAGGAGATAGTTTTAGAAACACAGAAATATAGGAAGCATAAATGAATTCACCCAAGTCCTAACACCTTCTGAAGGATTACTTTGACATCTTTAACTGTGCAGATGACACAAAGCTCCCGCAGCTGAAATGAGCTTTAAGTACCACCAACTACTAACACACAGGAGACGTTGTGCTGAACAAACTTCTGAAGCTGTGACTGCTGAACAATAAACAAATGTGAATTTCACCACAAGCAAGCAAAAGATGGAATTTTTACTGAAAAAAATAATGCATATTCTACCAGCTTCCTGATGAGCTTCCTCTCGGGCACAACTTAGGAAAAAGGACCTGATGGGGTACACCTAGGTGGTTCAGTCGGTGAAGTGTCTGCCTTGGGCTCAGGTCATAATCCTGGGATCCTGGGTCCTGGGATGGAGCCTTGCATCAGGCTCCCTGTTCAGTGGGGAGCTGGCAGGCCCCTTCTCTTTGTCCCTCCCCCTGCATTCCTGCTCTCTTGCTCATACTCTCTCAGATAAATAAAATCTTTAAAAAAAAAAAAAAAAAAAGGAAAGAGGACTTGATGACAATACAAACTATTTTTAAAGACACTAAGCCAGTGTACTATTGCTTAAGAAAATGGTCGGTAAAATGTCAACTATCATCAGAAAAGGCACAAAGTATCATCCAATGATCTTGGAGAAGAGGGTGCGTCTGCATTTGGTACACCGTGTGCCGTTCACATTGTTGCACTGGAAGAAAAATATAACGCATCTGGGAAAGATTCAAAAGAGGTTCTGTCCACAATAAAATAGGAGTTTGCCCATCTGGAGGATGAGATTTCCAAAGAATATAACAGAAACACATTAACTTTTCCAGAGGTTTGAATGAGACATCTCAAAGCTTTTGAGAAGAAAGGGGAAACCAACCTACATCAAAAGCCTTAACTCAGCGACCAAGTTTGGTGCTTTTTCCATACATATGCGTTTTATTTTGTATTTTATTTATTTTTATTTTTTTAAAGATTTTTTCTTGTGTGTGTGTGTGTGTTTTAATTTCTTTTCAGTGTTCCAGAATTCATTGCTTATGCACCACACCCAGTGCTCCAGGCAATATGTGCCCTCCATAATACCCACCACCAGGCTCACCCAATCCCCACCCTCCTCCCCTCCAAAACCCTCAGTTTATTTATTTGACAGACAGAGATCACAAGTAGGCAGAAAGGCAGAGAGAGAGAGAGAGAGAGAGAAGGGGGAAGCAGACTCCCTGCTGAGCAGAAAGCCCAATGCAGGGCTCAATTCCAGGACCCTGAGATCATGAACTGAGCCGAAGGCAGAGGTTTAACCCAATGAGCCACCCAGGTGCCCCTGCATTTTATTTTTTAAAAGAAAAATTTTTAGAGAGCAATCATGTGAAACTCATAACTCCAAAAGATGCTACCGAATAAATACATGAAAATAACTTTTTACCTTTTCTTACCTTTGCTTGTACTGTCCTTTAACTCTTCTTTTTTAAGATTTTATTTATTTATTTGACAGAGAGAGATCACAAGTAGGCAGAGAGGCAGGCAAAGAGGGAGAGAGGAGGAAGCAGGTTCCCTGCTGAGCAGAGAGCCCGATGCGGGGCTCAACCCCAGGACTCTGAGATCATGACCTGAGCTGAAGGCAGAGGCTTAACCCACTGAGCCACCCAGGCGCCCCCTGTTCTTTAAACTCTTAATGAGTACAGTTGCTTCCTCTTTTATGTTCAAAGTACCTGACAAGTTTTGGGCACTTAATATATATTAAGTGAAATGATAAATTATAAAAATAGCTTTAGATAACTCCAAATGTGCACTTGTGGTCTAATAATAGAATAAAGGCTTTGGGAGGATAGTTTTGACCCTTGATACTTATATCCTTAAAAAAAATTCACACACAGATTTTCTTCCATAACTATGGATGTTCTGTGGAAGACAACAAAATGGGCATTGTCTGGGGGTAGGGGTGGGGGGCTCCTGGGTCCAATCCCAGTGGCATTTTTATACTCTGTCCACACTAACAGAAAATGCATACCTGAGTATATACAACATAAAACACATATCTATACAGCAGATAGCAAGGTCTTAGAAGTTCCCCTTTGGGGCACCTGGGTGGCTCAGAGGGTTAAAACCTCTGCCTTCGGCTCAGGTCATGATCCCAGGGAACTGGGATCGAGCCCCACATCTGGCTCTCTGCTCAGCAGGAAGCCTGCTTCCTCCTCTCTCTGCCTGCCTCTCTGCCTACCTGTGATCTCTGTCAAATAAATAAATAAAATCTTAAAAAAAAAAAAAAAAAAAAAAGAAGAAGTTCCCCTTTCTTTTTCCTCCATGATGTTTGCATAGGTCCAAGACTGGTGATGAAAAAGGCCAATATGGGTTTGGGGCAATGGACAAACCAAATGAAAAGGTTGGATCAATCAACGAATTGGATGCAGCAAACACACAATAGACGTTATTTCCAGTTATAGGCAAGATTAATTTAGGCCAAAGAATTGGGATTCTATTGAATTTTCTACCCTCATCTGATATAAGCTAGACATTGAATAACCAATTCAAAGTAGAATTATCAGGACTACATAAAGCTTCACATCTAGTAGTATCTAAGTGGTTTGTATGGTGAAAATTTGCCAGGTGAGATGGTTGACTCTATGCCAAGACTAATTCCACAGTCGCTTGAAAACCCAGCTTAACACTGAAGGATTGTTGCAAAGCTCAGGAGTTGGAAACTTAAGTGACAGGGAGCTTTCACAGCCCAGAGGGAAGAAAAAAATCTTAGAACAGCAATTTTCCTCCAACAGATGATGCAGCTACAGGAAGAGGGCTGGCAGGTCAAATGTAGGTGTATTGTTTTGAAAACTACATTTATGTAGTTCAATAATACCTTGTGCTCCCAAGATATCAAGCTGTTCTTCCTTGAACTAAAAGCAGACACTTGGCTTTCTTCCTGCTGTTCCAGTCTTCCTTTTACTTCAGCACCTATGAATTTTATGATCCTCACAGGGCCTACTTGTGACACTCATCTCGGCTTTCTCGAAAAACTCATTCAGCCATGAAGAGGACATGAACTTATTCTCGTCTGAAACTGCATAATTAATATTTGTGAGGCATCTAGGAGTTGAACCAGAGTCAGCTGTGACATTCGAGTTTTACAAGGAGCCAGATCTGAAGGCAAGGGCAAGCGGATGGAGTGAGGGTAACTCGGTGACTTAGCCATATCAAGAATTCCTATGTCCAGTAAGTTGAGTTGTTTGTTATCTAAAATATGCTCACAGACCACCTATGATGAAGAAACTTCCCCTGGTTCCATAAACTTCCCAGTCCCACCACAAAGGGGGCAGTGTTTTTTGTTTTAAGCTTCAAATTAAGTCAGTGAAACATGAACACTTACTGAGCCTTTTTGGCATTTCAGTAAAGGTTAAGTCATTCTCCATTCCTGTCTCCTCTCCCTTCCCACAAGTTAAAAAAAAAAAAAAAGGCTTGCTTCCTTTCGGATGTACCTACACACAGACATACACTCAGATCTATGTGTGACTGTAGGTAAATGCAGCAACAGAAATTACGTGGTATCTCATAAAAGGCATAAATATGTCGACTCCCTCCCCTCCCCCCACCAACTCACACACAAAGACTCAGGGCACCTTGGAGATTCTTCTGTGTTGAACTGGAACAGATCTGGCTCATGCCCTTTCACTGCTTCATAGTTAGCCACCCATGGTATGAAAGTACCTCTGTTATTTGGTAATCGACACTCTTCTTATGCCTACTGTGAGGTATACTTTAGTGGAAATGCTTGGTGGGGTAGACACTTCCAACTCACCTTCCAAAGGGGTGTAGCGATTAGTCCTAGCGGGCATGTGAGAGAGGCCCAGTTAACCCACATTCCCACCTACTTGTGGCACTGTCAACATTCTGAGGTAGTTTTTTTCTGGCTTCTGAGTTTAACCATTTTTCTAGGCAGCAGTAGGGAAGGAGGGGGGGTCTAGGAAAATAAAGACGTAAGAAAGTAGTTTATACGGCCTTTTTAGGCTGCCAACCGTTGATGAGCTTTCTAGCAGGAGCAGCTCTCAAGACAAATCTATGCCTCCTCTTTCCTTGTTTTTCCTGGGGCTGGCAGGAAATCTCACTCATTCATTTGCCCACACACCCCTCACACCTTATACCAACTCTAGGGGTCTCCAGCCAGAAAGCCCTGTGTGCATCAGAGAACTTCTGGCTGAAGGTATTGTAGAAAGCCATAGAAAGGTTTTCATCTCATTGCCGTTATTTCTATTTACTGAATAAAATCCTACTAATGAGCCACGTTTTGCAAAGAAATCTTATGTATGTCATACAATATTTAACACAGTTCTGCCCTTCCAAAAGCCGTCAGAGCAGCCCGGTCAATAATAGCTTTCTAAATTATTCATTGGATTTTTGTGATTTTCCAATGCATCCTCAAAAAGTTCTCAATAAACCAAGTTAACCAAAACATACAAAAGAAGAAGTCCCTTAAAATAGTGTTTTGAGGGGCACCTGGATGGCTCAGTGGGTTAAAGCCTCTGCCTTCGGCTCAGGTCATGATTCCCGGGTCCTGGGATCGAGCCCCGCATCGGGCTCTCTGCTCAGCAGGGAGCCTGCTTCCCCTCCTCCTCTCTCTGCCTGCCTCTCTGCCTACTTGTGATCTCTGTCAAATTAAAAAAAAAAATAGTGTTTTGAGAGGGGATGCAGAAGAGTGTTGGGAAAGCATTCAGAGTTCTGAGGAGTGTTTCTTCTCTTCCAAGAGCTTCATTAAAGCACCATGAAAACATTAGCCACATCAATGGTACATTTTAACCAGTAAATTAGAAATCAGCATTAAGAACTCTGATCATCAGGGTTGGCCTCCCGTAAGAGGAAGAAAGAGGTGTCAGGTAGTACTACATCTTGTGATTTACTGTCTCCAATTTTTACACCTTTCCCTGAAAAGGCTGGTTTTATTATTGTAAGGAAAGTAGTTTATATGAAAAAAATTAAATCTCTTTGAGCTACATGACAACCCTTGGTGCCTCCTACACTTCAGTAAGGTGGTGTACTCACTGGACTGGAAAAAAAATGTTTTCTTGCTTCCTTGCAAATTTCCACACCAACCTATAACTGGGCATAAATAAAATTAGAAACACTTAGATACACTGAAAAATTACCTTCCTAGGCTTCCTACATCACCTGTTTCAGTAATTATCTCAAGGGAATGTTAGAAAACAAGAAGGATTGGAGCGGGAGAAAAGGAGACATTCTTTCAGTGTCCCATCCCTTAACAAAGTATCATTTCTGTCTTAAGATGTTGAAGCCACTGATCAGTTTGATGAGTCAAAGACAAGATTCTTGTAGAGGTGCTGCTCTTGAAATTATCTGGCTTCAACAGTAAAGAATTTTAAGCTTAATTCTAGCTTAAATGATCAGAAATCACCAGATGTTCAGATCATACTCAAGTATGAGACCCCAAAATCTCAGTTTTTGGTTTTTATTTATTTTTAACTTTAGCCCAGGAGGCTTACTGGTGAATTCTTTCATTTAAAGAGGAATTAATGTCAATCCTCAACTGTTCAAAAAAGAGAAGAGGAAAGACATTTCCAAGCTAATTTTATAAGGCCAGCATTACCCTACCACCAAAAGCAGACAAGGAAATACAAGAAAATTACAAGCCAATATTCCTGATGATATAATGTTAATATATATGTTATATTATATATAGCATATATATTATATAACATGTTAAAAAGGTCATGATTTGTTCTAGAAATGCAAGGATGGTTTCATATATGCAAATTAATCAATGGGATAACAGCATCAAAATTAAGGCTAAACAATCATCTCAATGGATGCAGAAAAAGCATTTGATAAGATTCAACACTGACTTATGATTAAAAACTAAAAAAAGTGGGTAGTGAGGAAAGGTACCTCAACAAAATAAAGGCCATATATGACAAACCCATAACCAACATCATACTGAAGAGTCAAAAGCTGAAAACTTCTCCTTTAAGATCAGGAGCAAGACAAGGATGCCCACTCTTGCTACTTTTATTCAACACAGTACTGTAAGTCCTAACCGGAGAATTAGGCAAGAAAAAGAAATAAAAGGCATCCAGATCAGAAAAGAAGTGGAATTATTACTATTTGCAGATGATATGATATTCTACATAGAAAACCCTCAAGACTTCACCAAAAAACTATCAGAATAAACAGATTCAATAAAATTGCAGGATACAAAATTAAAATCAGTTACATTTCTATACACTGATAATGAACTATCAGAAATTAAAATACATTTATAGTTGCATCAAAAAGAATATGAAGAGGGTCCCTGGGTGGCTCAGTTAGTTAAGTGTCTGGCTTTGGCTCAGATCATGATCTCCGGGTCCTGGGATTGAGTCCCACATCGGGCTCTTTGCTCAGCAGGGAGCCTGCTTCTCCCTCTGCTTATACTCTACCTCTCTGAGTCAAATAAATAAAATCTTTAAAAAAAAAAAAACAAAAGAATATGAATAAATTTCACCGAGGAAGTAAAAGACCTGAACACTGAAAACTATTAAGACACCGATGAAAGGAACTGAAGACAACAAAATAAAAGTGTTACTCAATGAATTAAAGAATATTGATAAAATGTCGGTACTACCAAAGCGATCTATAGATTCAATTCAATCCCTATCAAAATTCCAGTAATGTCTTTCACAGAAATAAAATAATCCTAAAATTTATACAGAAGCACAAAAGACCTTGAATAGCTAAAGCAATCCTGAGAAATTAGAACAAAAGTGGAAGTACCATGCTCCCTGACTTCAAACTACATTATAAAGCTACAGTAATCAGAACAGAAATTACAGAAATAAACTCATACATATGTGATCAATTAATTTATAACTAAAAACCAAGAATATACAATGGGGGAAGGGATAGTGTCTTCAATAAATGGTGTTGGGAAAAGCAGACAGCCGCATGCAAATGGTTGAAATTCGACCTCTATCTTCTACCATACACAAAAACCAACTCAAAATAAGCTGAAGATTTGCATGTAAGACATAAAATCGAACTCCTAGAAGAAAACTTAGGTGGTAAGCATCTTTTTTTTTTTTAAAGATATATATTTATTTATTTATGAGAGTGAGAGTGAGAGAGAGACTATGTGTGCAGGAGCTAGAGGGGGAGCAGAGGAAGAGGGACAAGCAGACTCCACAATAAGCGTGGAGCCTGACACAGGCTCAATGTCTCAACTCAGATTACAACCTGAGCCAAAATGAAAAAGCAGATGCTTAACCATCTGAGCCATCCAGGTGCCCAGGTACTAAGCTTCCTGTCCTCTGTCTTGGTAATGATTTTCTCAAACCAAAAGCAAAAAAATAGAATTAAAAAGATAAGGGGAACTACAGCAAACTAAAACACTTCTGCACAGCAAAGAAACCATGAACAAAATGAAAAGACAACCTACTGAATGGGAGAAAATATTTGCAAATCATATATCTGAGATGGAATTCAATATCCAATGTATATAAAAATCTTGGACAACTCAAAACCAAACCCCCCTCCCAAATAACCCAATTAATGACATGGGCAGAGGACCTGGATAGACAATTTTCCAAAGATGACATACAGATAGTCAACAGGTTCAGGAGAAGGTGCCCAACATCACTAATCATCCAGGAAATGCAAATCAAAACCACAAGGAGATAGTACCTCACACCTGTTAGAACAGCTATTATCAAAAAGGCAAGAGATAACATGTGTTGGTGAGGATGTAGAGGATGCACTGTTGGTGAGAATGTAAACTGGTGCAGCCACTGCGGAAAGCAGTTTGGAGGTTCCTCAAAAACTTAAACTAGAACTACCGTATGATCCAGCTATTCTACTTCCAGATATGCACCCAAAGGCAACAAATAATGCTAATTTGAAAAGATATCTGTACCCCCATGTTCACCACGGTATTATCTATAATAACCAAGACATGGAAGCAACCTAAGCATGGAATAAAGAAAATGATGTGTATACCATGGACTACTACTCAGCCTTTAAAAAAAAGAAGGAAATCTTGCCAGGTGCAACAAAACAGATGGACCTTTAGGGCATTATGCTAATTGAAATAAGTCAGAAAAATACTGTATGATCTCATTTAAATGTGGCATCTTAAAAAAAAAACAAAACTATTCATAGGTACAAAGAACAGACTGATATTACAAAACCGTGAGCAAAATGAGTAAAGGTGGTCAAAAGGCACAAATTTACAGCTAAAAAAGAGTCATGGAGAAGTTATGTACATCAGGGTGACTATAGTTAATGATACTATATTGTATAATTGTATAATTGAAAATTGCTAGAAGTAATTCTTAAAAGCTATCACAAGAGAAAAAATTTGTAACTACATGTGGCAATGGATATTACCTAGATTTACTGTGCTGATCATTTCACATGTATACATAGTGACTCATGGTACACCTGAAAGTAATATATGTTGATTATATCTCAATTTTAAAAAACTCAATGAGAAACCTAACATAATATACTACAGAATCATATTAACAAACTCTTGACATTTTTATTAAAATATTTCCTCTAAACTACAAGTCTTTATTATTCATGTTTAAAAAAATCAAGTCACAGGAAAAACTGATTTAATTTGGTCTGATTGTATGAATGCTAGAAAAGAATAAGAAATCAAATAATCTTAGAATTGGAATGGATCTGAGAAATTTTCCTGCTCATCCTCCTCTCAAAGAGCAGAGAGAAAAATCCCTGAATAAATTTAAATCAAGTTTTGGTTCCATGTGGCCATTTTATTTTGCCTTAAAATAGGGGCACCTGGGAGGTTCAGTCCGTGAAGTGTCTGCCTTTGGCTCAGGTCACCATCCCAGAGTCCTGGGATCAACTCCCACCATCAGACTCCTTACTCAGTGGAGAGTCTGCTTCTCTCCCTCCCTCTGCCTGCTACTCCCCCTACTTGTGCTTGCTGTCAAATAAATAAAAATCTTAAAAAAAAAAAAAAAAAAGTTAAAAAATGGATGTAGGAAGACTAGATACATAGATTGGAGATGTTTTGTTTTTGTTGCTTATTCAGCAACATAGAAGATTTGTTTATCCAAGATATTTGGGTAAGGATTATGAGAATCTTCCAAGTATACATCTTAATATCTAAATCCACAAAGACAATTTTCATAAAGAAAACTAAGGGAGAGAAAGTAAGATCTTTCTTGGAGCAGAGCTTGTTAAACCTGAGATAGTTCCCAACATTGTTAATTACCTAGTATTCACAGGTTAAGTGTCATTTGATATACAATTGGCTTATTCACTCTAAAGCAACACAAGAAATGGAGATAAATGTAGGGAAAGAAGGAAATACTTCATGGTTCTGTATGATGAACAATAGGCTTACCTAGAAATTCCAGATTATTCAGAAGTAACAGGATGGCCTTCTCCTACTGTAAGTCAAAGACATGAACATTTCCCTCAGGGAGCTAACCATACAAAGCTAATAGGCGGTACGTGGGGCTTATTATACCTGATGGCTGAGGCAAAGGGGAGGAGGTGAGGAAGAGATCTCTTTGGCAGGAAAGAGGGGATTTCAGAAAGGTTTCCCCAAGACAGCATTTCCTACATGAGTGTTTCTCATCTATTGGAGACGTGTCCTTTGCTACTTCCTTTGGATCAGAGCCCCGATCCAGAATGACTGTCTAGCAGGAGAAGGGAAAGGGACATACAGCCATGGTTCTTCTTTAATGTCAGACTCCAGTTTCATGTTGTAGATTAGTGAATCTAGACCCTACCCCTTCCACCTCTGCCTTTCATTGTGATGTCAATGAGTGCTGACCCCTCCCATTTGGAGCTGTGAAGGGAGCTTTGCACAGATGGCTAAGTGACCATTCCAGAGAGCCATGAATAAACTTTCAGCGACCCACTGTCATGCTATATCAAGTTTCAGAAAATAAAATCAAATGTTTTTAAGTCATTATCCCAAAATGATTTTAAAAAAGAAAGGATACTAGTCATAAATAAACACTGAAGAAAACGCTCAAACACACAAAATTGTAGTTGTGTGCAGAGTTCTCCGAAGCTAACTACTAATCATCACAGTTGAATCTTTTTAAAGCCTTAATCAGAAATATTTTTTGACATCAGCTCTGTAAAAGGAGATTGGGGCTAAATTTGAGAAAGAGTAGAATATTAAATTTTGATACTATTGCAGTTTTATAATGAATACCTACTGACTTATATAACCATATACTTAACACAGTTCAGAAATTCACTGCATACTCTCCTCTGGACCCTTGTATCCATCAGAGGCACTATCTAGCCAGTAACTGTGGAACACAGCAAATAACTGTTGAACATGATTGAATTAAAAACAAAAAACATGACACTTGAGAATCCCAGGACTTTGTTTCTAATCCTGGTTCTGCCACCCATCAGCTGCTAATTTACTCAGCTTCTAGGAGTCTCATTTTTATCCTTGTTAATTGTTGATGATAAGCAAACAGTGGGGGGTTATTGGGAGGACTAAATGCAATTAGGTACATATAAAAGCATTTAATAAACTGTGTAATTCTTGCATAGTTTTGTACCTTTAGCTGCCTTTAGTACAAAAATTGCTCCCTTCCAACTAAGAGGGTGGCAAGGTGCCACCTCCAGGAGCAACATTTTTAATGACTAAAAGCCACGGAACAGCCTGCCTGTAGCCTGCTGTCTTTCGAACTCAGGAACAAAAGCCCATCCTCACTTCTAAGGCTAGATCCAACATCATCTCAAATCTTGAAGCAAGGCTGAAGCATATTAGGGTCCACATCCTCACAAGATGTCTACAATTGCCACATTTTCAAAACAAAAAGAACAAAAAAACCAAAAAACAAAAAACAAAAAAATTTCAACCAAGTAATTTCAAAGGTCTGAAATCATAGTATTCCCAAGTGATAATTCGGTTCCTATTCCTTTATTATCCTCTTTTGCTTTAACTGTCAAGAAGCTCAGAACAAAGTTTTATGCTTGATTTAAAAAAGAATGCTTAGCCAAAGCTTTTTAGCTTTTCCCCTGACTCACTCTTCCTCCTTCTTTCATAAGAATGCTACTGGATTTGTAGCTTTCATTATAGGATCAGAGAGATGGGGAGGCAGGTTATAAACAATGAAGGAACATATCAACACACTTTCTTTAAACATAAAAAATAACATTGTATCTCAAGGTAGTAGAACTTCAGACCAAATAGAGTCAGAAAACCCCTTGCAGACTGCAGACAACAAAGGGTTACTTTGTTGAGCGTTTACTTCTGAACTGCATCCTACTGTGATCTCCCTCTTGACTTCTTTGCAAGCAGAACTTTTCTTGTCTCTCTAGTTTCAGATTTCACCAGAAATTCAGCAGCTGACTCAGGACTACAAGTGGCCCCATCTGCCAACCGAGAAGGATGAGTTATTTTGGACATAAAATGATGCTGTGAAGAATCAGAATTTCCCAAGGCCTTTCCAGAAAATGGATAGAGACCACAATTCCTCCTACCAGATTTTTACATTCCTCAAAGCCACAGGATAAGCAAGAACATTTATCTTGAGAAGCCTCATTAACAGAAACATCTTAGGCAATTCTCAATCTCCCTTACGGGGACTCTTAAGTGACTTAAAGAAACTGGGAATTCAATAGAGTTGTTGAATAAATAAAACACTATCAAGATCAACAGCAGCAAATAAGATTCACCCATGCTTCAAATTTCAGGAGTCTCTTCTGATGACTCCATGACCATATGAAAAGACAGGGAAGCTTTAAGATGCAGAAATTCTACCCACCAACCACGTCAAGCCAGAGAACAGGCAACAGGGCTGGTTTCTGTAAATGACTTGTATAGATGAAGTAATTCCCTATTCACATCTTAATTGAGACCTACAGTAGGCAAGATATAAACAGGATATGGTAATGAGATAAATAAGCAAGAGGAAGCAAATGCAAAAACATCCTTGTGACAACCGATTGTCCCCCCTTGTGTGTCTCATCTCTGCAACAGAGATGAGAGACCGTGACCCAGCCTGGCATGCAAGGCAGGGCTTCACAGGAAAGGGATCCTTCTATAGGCTTGTAAGTCAAGGACAAGTTCTTTATATGAGGCTCAATCAGGCAGAGGGAAAGAGCAGGCATGAAGCTGTTCACATGAACGTGTCTGGTCTATACGGGCTGTTGGCTTAGACAGGCTGAGGAAAAGGGGTGAGACAGCAGATAAAGCTAGTAACCTAGACTGTAAAGGGCTTTGCATGGACTGCCAGATAGCTGAACTTTGTTTTGATAAAGTAAAAATCCAAAGTAGCTCAAGCAGGAGTTCCATAATGCAGTTTTCAAAAAAATAAGTCTGCAGGCGGAGTTACAGGAGTCCACATTCATAATGCCTGGGCATGCCCTTTGTACCAGGCAAGGTACCAAGGGCTCACCATGCATTGTGTTACAACAGGCCGGTCAAGAAGGCACTGTTTTATGGCTATGGAAACATAATTTAGTGAGATGAAATGACTTGTCAGAGATGTCCTGGCTGTTAGGGGCAAGCTGAGACTCAGAACAGGGTCTGATTCTGATGTGTATGCTCTTAAAACTAGAAGAAGAGGAGATCACAGTCACTATCCTAGCCCAGCCCAGGTACAAAGGCAAGGAAAGTGGGACTTGTGGGACTTGTTGAGCGAGCCACAATGAGATAGCCAGGAACTGCAGTTTCAGTAAATGGATCTTGAATGCATTCAACGGTATTAGAGTGACAAGGATTCTCTTACTTTAAAAAACTGGAAAGAATGCTCCAACTACAAGCCTTAACTTAGAAATGCAAGTCTACAATCAAACATCATTTTCTATGGCAAACACAGAAATTCTTCCGTCAAGAAGCCTCCTAAACAAATGGTCTTCTAAGTTTGGTATTATGCACTAGAACAACACCTTTGCATTTCCCAAAAGTAGCGTGCATAAAATCACGTTATTCTACTACATACCCACTAGGATGGCTATAATAATAAAACAAGAACAACAAAAAGATATTACATGTTTATAAAAAATAAAATTTAAAAAAAAAAACAAGAACAACAAAAGGAAAATAACAAGGGCTGGCAAGAATGGGAAGAAATCAGAATGCTTATATACTGCTCATGAGAACATACAGCCACTACGTGAAACATTTGGTCATTCCTCAAAATGTTAAACATGGATTATCATGTGACCCAGCAATTTCACTTCTGGGTATATACTCAGAAGAACTGAGAGCAGAGATTCAAACAAATGCTTGTAAGCCAATGTTCACTTCGGCATTATACACGATAGCAAAAAACATAGTAACAACCCAAGCGTCTGTCAACCGATGAATGGATGAACATAAGGCAGTATATGCATACCATGGAATACTGCTCGGTTATGAGAAGGGATCAAGTTCTGAAACATGCTACAACACAAATGAACCTTGGAAGAATTCTGCTGAGTGAAATCAGCCAGAGGCAAGGGTGCCTGGGTGGCTCAGTCAGTTAAGCATCTGCCTTCAGCTGAGGTCATGATCCTGGGGTCCTGGAATCGAGCCCTATGTTGGGCTCCCTGCTCAGCAGGGAGTCTGCTTCTCCGTCTCCCTCTGCCTGCTGCTCCCCCGTCGCCGCCCCTCCCCGTTGCTTGTGCTCTTTCTCGTGCTCTCAAATAAAATCTTTTAAAAAAGAAATTAGCTATACACAAAAGGACAAAAAGTGTTACATTCCACTTATGTGAAATAGCTAGAAGGGGCAAATTCATAGACACAGGAAATAATTTACCAGAGGATGGGGAAGAGGGGAAAGCTTTTGTTTAATGGGTATAGAATCGCTCTTTAGGATAATGAAAAGTTTTCTGAAAATAGAAAGTGGGAATGGTTATACAACATTGTAAAGGCATTTAATGCCATGGAATTGCACACTTAAGAATAGTTAAAATGGTAAATTCTATGACCTATATATATGTAGATCATAGATGTATATATCTATTTTATAATATATAATATACATATAAATATATGTATTTATATGTATATGTATATTATATATATTTATGTGTATATATATTTATTTATATTATACATACATATTACACATATAAAACCACAATAAACAATTTACCCCAAAAGGCTGGGGTGGGGGTGGGGAGGGCGGCGATGTGCAGAGTTGCCTTAACTATTGCCAGAGGGAATAAATGCAGACTTCCTTATCTATAGACGTAGGTCAAACTGAACTCCCATCCTAGGCCAGAATAACAATATATACAAATGAATCTAGAACCAGAGACCTTCAAACTGCGCTGTTCAAAATAATTCAGGGGCTTTCTACCACCTACAGGCTAGTATTTGAATTATTTCACAGAGGATGCAAGGTCTTTCCCTACTACTTGTCCAAGTCTAAGCTCATAGCCCACATCTCGTTGCTTTCTACAACTTTTATTCTGCAGCTCCATGGCATTCCAAGCTCTTATTCCTTTGTTTTCCCATGCTGTTCCATGTGCTTACAAGGGCTCACTCCCCCAACCCACCTTTCATCATCTAGCGAAGGTCTCAGTCTCAACAAAGTTCTGTTCCATGAAGCCTCCCTCAGACTTCTGAGGCTCCTTTACCCATGGTCCATTAACTATTGATCCCTCTGCAACGGCAATTACAATATTCCAATTGCTTATTTGCATGTCTATATTTTGGACTATTATTCTGTTGAACACAGAAATATGTCATTTCATTGCTCTTTACAGGAAGCTTAATACCATAAATGGTGTGGTTTTTTTCCATAAATGGTGTTTTAATAAATGGGCAAGACAGTGAGCCCAGCACTTAGCTGGGGAGTAGACTTGATCCCCCAAACTTTAAGGAGAAGTCGACCATTGGTACTTCTCCAACGTCCTTCAACAGACACCAAGTTTCAGTACGAATACCATGTATTATGTAAAACATAGAACAGAGCCAGAAAAGCTGGAAAGGACTACCCACACCTGTGGGACAGAAATCCACACCATTTGGAACCTGAGGAAATTTTCTGAGAAGTTAACTGAAAATCAATTTATTGAAAATGTGTTTCATGTGAAATTGATTCGTCCATTATAAAGATGCACTCAGGTTGTATTACAACAAAGAGAAACAAAATCTAAAGGTGAAGAAAAATGTTAGTAATCATCCAACACCATTAACCTCAAGTGGGTAATTTGATTACTTTTGTCACAAAACATCTAAGCAGAGGACTTCCCACATTTTATTTGACTAAATAACTCTTTTAAAATCCACCAAATTGGGGCTCCTCGGTGGCTCAGTGTTAAGCACTTACCTTCGCTCAGGTCATGATCTCAGGGTCCTGGCATGGAGCCCCACATAGGGCTTCCTGCTCAGCAGAGAGCCTGCTTCCCCCTCTCCCTCCTGCTCTGCCTACTTGTGCTGTCAAATAATTAAATCAAATCTTTAAAAAATAAATAAAACCCACCAAATTATTCGTTCTACTTCTGAATACATATGATAATTGGGTTCTCTACAGTACTCTACCTAACCAATGGATATGATATAAATAGGATATAAATCTTTCACGGGAAAGATTGGTTTCTAAAGAAAAAAAAATGTTTGCAAACTAATACTATTAAACTCCCCCGAGTTTGATCAGCCTGATTAGGTCCTCAGCATTCCAACATTAGGAATAGTACTGTCCTGGGGCGTCTGGATAGCTCAGTGGGTTAAAGCCTCTGTCTTCTGCTCAAGTCATGATCCCAGGGTCCTGGGATTGAGCCTCACATCGGGCTCTCTGCTCAGCGGGGAGCCTGCTTCTTCCTCACTCTCTCTGCCTATTTGTGATCTCTGTCAAAAAAAAAAAAAAAAAAAAAAAAAAAAAAGGAATAGTACTGTCCAGACTTATCTCCTTGTGGCTAGAATGGGGGTAATATGAAGACAGACCTCTTCCCAGGCACCTCCTTCCTTCTACCCCATCCAAGGAACTGTCTGGTGGTTGTACTCCCTAGATTTCCCCTTTCATCATTTAGCTCATTCCAGGCCTATCCAATTTTTATTACCTACAATCCCCATTTCTATCACTATTTCTTTGGGAAAACTCATTCTGCTTCCCTAACAGCTAGCTTTAAAGTAAACTTCTGACCACTTGTAAATTAGAGCTTACTTAGTACCCATGACCTGATCAGGAATCACCACTGAGGATGTATTTGTTGACTTTCTACCCCTGCCTCCCCCGACCCCGTGCTACTCTGGTCCTCTTAACTAGACTCTACTCTTCCCAGCATGCTGGGTCCACCACCCGACAGAGAATTTGACATGAATATCAAAATCTTGCCCTCTGTCTTATTACCAATAAGCTACGATGGAGCCTAAGCCATTGCTTCATTAAGGCAGCCTCAGCCTCTGGCAAGCGCTTGGACATGACCGGCGTTCTTGGTCTTCTCTCCTGTAGGCACCACCTAATGCCTCAGCAGCCACCTTGGTCTTTGGAGCATTCCAGAAAGGAACAAGCTGGACTCGGCCATGACGGAGTCCCCAGTGGCCCAGCTGAGTAGTTGACCTAAAGGTCATTTCACATTGCATCAGAACCTCAAAGAGGCTTTTAATGTGCTCATTTCAGAAGGACGTGGCTTGGCTGGTCCTAAGGCTCACATCTGCCCTTCAGCAAGTCCCATTTGTAATTCCTCCCTCAGATGCTCCCCATTTTTCACACCGGAAGGCTGGACCCTTCAAAAAGGCGAGACGGTGAGGTCTCCAGCAGGACTCAAGCTAGAGGTTTCAACTCTGGCTCCCTGACTTACTCCCACGTGCGAAAGTGGGATCGCTGTTCATTCCTCTGAGCCTGTGTCCCCAGTTTTAATACCTGCATATAAATCCTTTGTATTTTAAAAAGTTCACCAAAAAACCACAAAAAAACAAAACATAACAGTACTACTAAGAAGCAATTCTTACAAACATCAGGGCCAGAAATTCATTTTTACTAGTTACTAAGACAGATTCACAGGCCTGGCCCTCCCATATCCTTGCTCTCCCTACTGGGTGGACTGGATTCTCCCTGCATCCTTTCCATTTTAACTTTACCATGTTAGCTCCCTGCGGAGCTCTGGAGAATTGAAAAAACAAAACAAAACAAACAAAAACAACAAGGAGTGCTCATCTCAGCAGGGTCCCAGAGGGACTGAAAGCTAAGGTCAGGCCCACAAAAGCAGTGATGGGGGGGAATAAAAATAACCACCTTGACTTAAAAGATTTTAACTTGTCATTTTTGCCAGAATAGGTTCTGTTTATTCTGTGGTTAAATAAAAAATAGAAAAGATAACACGATTCTCTCAGGATTGATACAAATAATGGTAATTCAAAGCCTCGTGCATATGCCTCTAAGTCCTTTTACATTGTGGCTGCTTTGTGCTTCTCCTACCAAGGAAAACACTTTTCACAATCTCCTGGTTTCAAAATGAGATGTCCTTCTCATGTTAGTCTGTTATTTTTAATTTATTGAATTGTAAGCATAATCTTCTAGGAAACAGCAATTCTGTGAAGCAGATAGGTTCAGCCTGATTACTGAGGCCTCAGAAACAAGGAGAAAGTCGACACCAATTTATAACACCACCCACCCCCAGAGCCTTAGCCCTCCTGTAATTAAGGTGTTGGATTTATTGATGCTCTTTTTTTTTTAATAGGACAGCTTTGTTGAGATTTAATTCACATGCTGTAAACGTCACTCTTTCAAAGTGGACAATTTAGCAGTTTTCAGTATGTTCACAAAAACTGTGCAACTTTGACTACCATCTACTTTTAAAACCATTTCATCAGCTCAAAGGAAAGAAATGCCATACCTATTAGCAGCCACTTCTCCCCAGCCCCTGGCACCCACTAACCTATGTCCCATCTCTGGGCATTTGCCCATTCTGGCCATTTCATAGAAGTGGAATCATATAGTATTTGTCCTTTTGTGACTGGTTCTGATGCTCTTTCCCCATCTCCCCTCTGTGTGCTTCTCCCTCTCTCCTTCCCTTGTCTTGTGCACACCTTAGGGGTCTCCCCTAGGTCCTCCATTCGGTCCGCTCTCTGTTGGGTGCCTGGGGAACCTCCTCCCCTCGGTCCAAAGGCTTGGAATCCTCAGCTGAAGACTCAGACCTTGATCTCCAGCCTAGATCTCTGCACTGGACTTTTGGACCCCACATCTCCTGGCTCCCTGGCATCTCTCTGAATTTCCTACAGAGAATTTAAAGTTAAAATTGTCATCTCCTGTCATCCATCAAAGCCGCCTCCTCCAGAGTTGTTCTCACAATTCCCCAGCTCTCAGGACCAGAAACACAGACCTCATCCTAGGAGCCTCCCTCCTTTGCCTTTTTCTCCACATCTAATAATGACCATGCCCTGCTAATGTTTGCCCAAACCATTCCGGTTTACTTCTACCCTCAATGCCATTCTCCTAGTCCAGGCCTTGAGTGTTAACCTGGAGCATGATCTAACTCCAAGTTGGTCTCCCTGCCCTTAGTCCTGGCTCCTTTCAACCTGTTGCTAGACCCACAGAGACTGGCTGAGAAGAGCTCTGCTCAGTCACACTCCTGGGTGTGGGCCCTTCTGTGAGCCTGACATAGCCTGGCCCTACCCAGACTCTGCCTCACCCCAGTCTCGCCAGGAACCATGCTCACTCAGACATCAGCTTTCATGTGTGTCTCCTCCAGCTCGCTAGGATCTTGCTTACAACCAGGCCTTTGTTCTGCACAGAATAAACAGCCCGAGTGCCTCTTCTCAACCTCCCCAAACTATATGCCCTTTTTGCCCCCTACTAACCCATAGGGGTGAGTCACCTAGTCATCTTTTCAAGGCAATTCTCCCTAACCAAGCCCTACACCCAAGAGACGGTTAGCGGCTCTTTTTTTGTTCCCATAACATCTCATACTGCTGTGATCACAGCACTTCTCATGTAATTCGAATCTTCTGTTTACTTTCTTCTGTCTCTCACTCGACTGTGAGCTGTGATGGCAGGTGCTATTTTGTCATTCACCATGATAGGGTGATAGGTCATTGTTCATGACATTCAACTGATACCCTCAATCTCCAGCACACCTCCTGGCACAATAAGGGTGCTTCGAGATACCCTAGAATGACAGCTTGCCATTTGCAACATACAGGCCATTGGCATGGTGGGATTCCATTTTACCAATAGTGGACACTGACCCAGAATATTTTTATTTTTTCATTTCTTCTGTCTGGACACACCTCATCATGGGGCCTTACCAGAAGCAAAGAGATTCCCTTCTTATAAGGTAGGCAAATACTAGGCAGACATCAGTTTAATTTTTAAATTTAATCTTTTTCTTTCTGAACAGAAGGACAGGAACACACTGTACACATTTAGAGTCCTGACCCCAGCACTCCACCCATCCCTGAACTCCTTTGCTCAAACGTCTTTGTGTTTTAACTTCCTTACAAGCAAAGTGAGGATGATAAAGCCCATCTTATCCTATGTTGCAAGAACAAATAAGAGATGTGAACGTACCACGACTCTAAAAAGAACAACCTACAAGAAATCTGCCTTGCTCTTCTATGTCAATAGAAAAATATCAGCCCAAAGTAAACACCAATACAAGTACAAGCAGAATGAATTAAGCTCTGCAGGGACATTTACAGAGGGCCCTGAGCTTGAGACGCCCACATCACCTGCTGAACACCCGTCCCCTTAACTCTGGTTCTTCTATCTCTTGGTTTCTCAGATGCAGGCAAGGAGGAAACCCATTGCATTTTCTTATTCCAGCCTTGACAGATGAACAACACATCCATTTCTCTTCTTCCATCTTCCATGTTACTCAAATTCTTGAAAACAGGGCAGGAATCTCCAAAGGAGACAGTGTGATTAGGGTAATACATTAAGGATTGCTGCAGAGAGTCACCTATTGTCTGATAAATTCCTAATTATAGGTTGCTTCTCCGTTCTCTTAGAGGCACCATAACAGTCTTTTAGTTTTAATTTTGCTGGTGGAGAGGAAGACTTTCAATCATTTAGGAGGCCAGCTGTGTTGTACTTCAGCTGTGAAATACGAAGGTTCTCAAGTGTGCTTGGCATATATTCTGAGCAAAAACATCGCTGCTTATGCAGGCAAAATGTCCTTGTGTTGCAGATGCCTCATAATGACATGGGGACTTACTACATCTGTAGTCCGTCGACACCAGCTTCTTCACCGATGGGCACACACTGCATCACTTGTTCCTTGTTTCACATCTTGTTGACTGAATGGGCACCAACTCAACTTAGAACCATACCACCCCAGAATTCTAAAATTAAAAGGAGCCTTAGCAATTATCCATTCTCGTGCCTAAGTTTTAGAGATCGAGAAAATCAAGCCCGTCAATTTATTTTCACGTGATCATGCTGTCAGGGAAAGGTATTTCCATTAAGTTTGATAGAGTCCTTCACCATCGAGAGAGTTTAATTTCCTTACATATTTTCAAACCAAAGTCCAAAGGAAAGCACATTGATTTTTAAAAATGGGGAGTACAGGAGCTCAATGTTTATAATGACAGTGGATTCCAACATCCAGCTGATTGCATCGTGGCACAGAGCCTACCTCCAGTGGCCAATACCAACTTTGCTCCTTGACATGGCTTCCCCACCCAGGCTAAGAAATTTGCCGGCCAGCAGACACAGGATTGACACATCGGAGATCCCTGTTGCAAGATGAAGAATTTAAAGTCTGCTGGGCCTGTGTTACAAAAAGAGATTAGAAAAGAATTTGGGCGACCTCAGTTTTTCCACAATGGCTTTTTCAAATTTGACTTCTTTCCTTTACCCTATTGTGGGGTCCCCCCGTGTCTCCTCAGGAACCTGCTCCCACTAATCATCCCCTTGCTCCTATCTCTCCTCTTGTTCTCTATTTGGTCCTACCCTCCTGCCTACTGTCAGCTTGAGCTTCCCTCACAATGAACCACACACAGCAGAATGGCTATGCCCCATCACCATGTCCTCCCACCAGAAAGGCTACTCCGCTTTCTGTCTTTTCCTGGGCTTTCAAGCCACTGGAAATAAATTGTCATCTATCCTTGTAGCTGCTTCTTCTTTACCTCCGAATTCAGAGCTTTCTGGCTTCTGTCTTCACTGTGCAAACAGATTGCCCTGATTCCGCCAAGCAACTCAACTTCTGAATTCTGTTTTCTATACTGTTTAGACACTTGGTCAATGTGGCACCTTATCTTATCCCTACCCTCAGTGTTTGAAGTTAAGGCCCTCGCGTCTTTGACGATGGCCTTAGGCCTGATTTTCCTGGAGGCTTTGGTCTGTTTCCTGGCAAATTATAATGCTTCCAGACCTAGTTGTTTTAAAACAAAACATGACATCACCTTCTGGTTCAAAAACCTTCCATGAAGTATCCCTCTAGGCTAGCTTCCATGGGCTATATCCTATAGCATAAAGTTCAGTTTCCCCAACTACCTTTCCAGGACTGTCTTTTTGTACTTGCTCCCACCTCTGGCCACACTCAGCTGTTGCTGGAACCCACTCTGTCCAGCTCTTTCATGTGTTGCTGCCTTCCTTTATGCTTTTCTCAGTACCTGGAATATGCTCTTCCCATTTTCTCCACAGGCTCTATTTTTACTTTTCCTTCAAGGTCTAGTTCAGAAGTCTTCCCCACCCCCTGGCTTGAAGGGCTCATTCCTGCTCTTGCATCTTCTGTGCTCCTACAGCATCTGTACTCTCCTCCATTACAGCACTGAACATACTGCACTGTGAGGATTTTTTTTAATAGGAGACTATCTCATCTATCAAATAGCATGGCTCCTCCACTAGGAATTAACAGTTCTCTACTCTGGTTTCAAAGTTCTTTCATGTCCTTTTGGAAATCACACTTGCTATAACATCTCTTTCTAATGCTCATCCTCGGAGAAGGTGACTAAAATATGACGAACTCTCGCCCAAGACATCCATCTTTTGAGAATCCTCTACATCGGCAAGTAGAGGTTTTGGATAATACAAATGTGTTTTAACCAAGTTTCCTGGGAAATGCAAGCTACCTCATTTTTCTTAAAGGACATCCCAAGACCCCTCCTAGAAGCACAAATGCCAGAATTCAAGATGTTGAAAGAATGCCTCATTTTTTTCTTTGGAAGAGTCATCTTATATTAAAAAAAAAAAAAAAAAAGCAAGCACTGGTATTGAAATAGCATCATCATCAAGATGATGCACTCGTCTTTTAGGCCCAGAGATGGGCAAACCATTCCTATCCTCAAAGGAAAACAGTGATTAAAAAAGATGGAGCAACCTACCTATAGAATCTTCTTTTCTTGAACAGAACCCGATTCTCCTGATCAAGACAACCCCAGCTGCCTTCCTCCAGTAAGACTGGCTTTCCTCCTCCTTTCCCTGACACAAACGCATACAAACTTGGTTTTCTCCATTTAACAAGCAAATCTGTTTGCAAACAGGAAGCTACCAAAGTGGGAGGGTGTGAAACAGGCAAGGCGGAGGACAGTTCTGGAAATGCATCTGTGGAGTGGGAGCTTGATTTAGCCACAGTGCTCAGCTTCAGAGATACTACCAAAGCCATGCATCCCCAGTAGTGCAGGAAAAACCTTGAGCCCCATCCCCTTGAGCCCTGGTGACAAATGCTAGGCCCTGAAGGCTTTCCTCTCCTTTCCTCTGCCAACGAACATGGACATGTGGTTGGGGTAGCTGCGAAGTGATTCCACTGGTGATGACCAAGTAATCTGACGAAAACTCACATACCACCACCTGCTGCCTCTCCCAAAGCCTTAAAGAGAGCCAGGGGTTCCATGGTCAGCTTAGTCCCTTTGGAATAGTGGCATCAAAGACCAGATCCAACTTGGGAACATACCTCTGGCACGTGGAAGAGGTCACCAGCAAGTCAGTACCCAGAACAGCCTCATGGCCTTCCCAACCTCAGCCAAAAAGGCTGTTAGATGGAAAAGCTGCATTCCGTCACCAGAAACTACCAACTCTATCAGCCCCTAACTGTCTGAAAGGGAAGGGAGTCTGTTTCATGTCAATGATCATATTTAAATCCATTTGCCTAAGTGACTATTCTAAGTAACTCAGAAACTAGTCACCAAGGAGCCCAGTGAATGGCAACAGCAGGTGTAGCTGACACACAGGAAACATAAATTTGATATTCCATTCACAGTAATAGGAGATTTCTTGACAGACAACTGTGACAAATTCTTTCTTGGGGGTTCATTTGGCCCTCAGAGGTCTTCGTGGAGCTGATTACTACAGAAAACAGGCAACAGATAGGACAGACCAGACATCTGCAAAACCTCTGATAGTTTTCTCCCTACTTCCCAATGCTTATTGCCGAGGCAATGGAAAAACCCTTGCCAAACAACCGAAGGGATGAGACCTGCACAGAACAAGATCTTCTAATGAAGACACAGCCGCTCAGAGAATGCAATACCACTGATGCCCTCGTGACTTCATGTATGTGGGCAGTAAGGGAAACAAACTCAAGGTAAAGTCGATGGGATTCGGATTTTGACAGCTGTGCCCAATTAATACATAACTAGAAAAGAATCACTTTTCTAGTTAATACATAACTAGAAAAGACGGAGAAGCCCAGGGAATCCCCCTGCTTGTATCATCCTTTCTAAACCCATCTTTTCTCTTTTACCTTATTTATTCTCGTGTTCCCATGTGGTCACATCAGCTTCTCTATGTACATTTCAATGGAATATACACATTTGTTTGCTTGGATCCTTACAATTACAGACATCTGCTTTCGTAATTCTTAAAGGCAGGAAGCACATTTGCCTCCATCACTTAATACCTCAAAGATGCCATGGTGATGGCTAAGCATTGTGTAGACACAACAACAATACATTAAGCTTAGTTTGCTTCTCTAACTTTGCTCAGGGGCTCAGCTGGACAACTCCAGCCCCTGGGAAGCAGACATTCCAACAGCCTGAGCAGGAAAAACACGGTCTGGCAGGGGGTGGGGGTGGGGTACTGAAAAGTGAGACACCTGCAGGAAGCCAGCCAGTAAGCCAGGGACGGACAGTGGCCATGTCATCCCGCCAGGCCCTCTACCCACTGCCATGCTGTGCAGCACCCACACGCCTCCTCTCCCTCCCAGGCTAAAGGATTCACAGAGGAGAACTTCTGAGAGATATCTGCATCTCAATTCCAACCATCTCTGACCCCTAGATGAAAAAAGGCAGCCGAACGCAGACCACTCATCGCTTTCTGAGTAACTGGCTTTCTTCACCTGACAAGCTTTTCCCTTTGAACCTGAGGGATGGCTGGTCTGGAGTCTGAATAATGAGGATGAACTTTAGTGACAAGAAGTTTCCCTAAACTTGTAACAGATCATTTTCAACATTCTGACAATGTAGGGAATAATGAATTTCCACTCTGCAGGGTACCTGCCTGTTCATTTCAATTCATCTCAGAGGATTCCAAACCTGGGAGCACCGATTTTACTGTATATGCTGCCGAAGTGAGCACAAAACCAGGGAGCATCGAGCCTCTCAAGTCACATGTTCTGAAGAAGCAAAGCATCACGTCCAGGTAAAGACACACGAGGAGTCATGATGCCACTGAGTCTGAGAAGCTAGCAGGTCAGGCCCAAATATCTGCATCATCAGTGACACGATGAGCATTCCCCAGGTGACTGCGTTATAGGAGCCTGTCCCTCTTGTGTCATTTATCACAGTACACGGAACCCCAGATCATGTTTACGCAGGGGGATATAGAATTTTCCCATGTTCAAAGTCAGATGATGGAAATTAAAAAACCACAAGGAAAGAGAATCTCTTAACTTGACCTCACCATTTTGGGGATTTAGGCCTACTTTGGACTGTCAACTAGCAGGGACATGATCAGAACCCCAGGATCACCGGCACCTGCTTCTTTCAGCAATCTCTCAGGTTATAATCCTCCAATCCAAGCTTTTTCAATCAATAAGATAAATTCTTAACTCCCTCCCAGATGTGGGTCTTCATTGAGCTCTTCTTCAGTCATAGCTAAAATTCCAGGAGGGAGAAACTCCTACGGTACTATCATTTGTCCACTCACCTCTGGCCCAGATGACAAAAGGATGAGATTTATCCTTTCACATGAAACAGCAGCAGAAAAAAAAAAAAAAAATAGTACAGGGGCACCTGGGTGGCTCAGTGGGTTAAAGCCTCTGCCTTCGGCTCAGGTCATGATTTCAGGGTCCTGGGATCGAGCCCCGCTTCGGGCTCTCTGCTTAGCAGGGGGCCTGCTTCCTCCTCTCTCTCTACCTGCTTTTCTGCTTACTTGTGATCTCTGTCAAATAAATAAAATCTTAAGAAAAATAGTACAAACTATTGTGTATGAAACAAAGGTTTTCAAGACATAGGATATCAGTTAATGAAGGAAGCTGAGTCACACAGCTGGCCCGGCTTTCTGCCCACAGCATGGGGCAGGAAACCAGGGAAGCCTGAGTACAGGAGACAGAGCTGGCAATCTGGGGGAAACCAAGGCAGCAGTATTCACAGGACAGAGTGCCAGGGAGGAGAGGGCTGCACAAGGAGGGGATGCTGCCCAGTGTTCTGACCAGGAAGGCCTGTCCCATGTTTCTAAGCAGAATGCAGTTACCTGGGTCACTAGCAATTCTCTCCTTATCACGGTTAGGAGACAGAAAGGCCACTGGTTAGTAATCAAGAAGTGAATCACAAGTGCATTATAAAAATGATTTTGGGAAACCTGAGTGGCTCAGTCATTTAACTATCTGCCTTCAGCTCAGGTCACAATCCTGGGGTCCTGGGATCAAGCCCCATATCGGGCTCCCTAATCCGTGGGGAGCCGGCTTCTTCCCCTTTCTCTGCTCCTCTCTTCCCAACTTGTGTTTGATGTGAGCACGCACTCGCTCTCAAATAAATAAAATCTTAAAAAAAAAAAAACACAAAAAAAACTGTTTAAAGAAAAAGTAATGTTTAGGTTTTGTTTTGTTTTGTTTTCCTTTAACTCCCATCTGAATATACATATGGGGAGTCGATTTTTGTCACATTTGCGAGGAGAATTCCAGGCATAGGTAACTGAGTAGACGATTATACACATTAAGGATCCATTTTCCAGTCTACAGAAGCAGGAACTGAGGCCCATACCAGAGATACTGAAGTTCATGTTCTGCCCAGGAGGCTTGCCAGCTAAAATACAGGATGGTGTCGAGCATCTGGGATATACTTAGAAGTTATTGGTTGTTTACTTGAAATTTAAGCTTAACTGGTTTCCTTTTTTTTTTTTTCTCTTTGTTTTCTAAATCTGGCAGTTTCAATCCCAAGCAGTGCTACACAGAACACGAGACTGGACTCTTCGGAGTGGAAGAAAGGTGCGTATGAAGACACACCGCAGAGGGACTGCTTGGATGGTGACCATGTGACAGCACAGCATTAATCCGAAGCCCAGCAGCCACATGAGGAGGGAAGGTCTTTCTCTAGAAGTTAAGCTCCTGTTCTCACTGGACTCTACCATCTCTATTGTACTCACTGTCTCCCACTGCCACGGACCAAGGTTTCTTTAGCTAGTATGAAGTTACGGGAGTCCTACCCAACTCCATTGAATGACCCGACATCAAGGTTACTCAACACAGGTCTTGGTGCCAGGTGAAATGCATGTCAGCTCTTTGGTGTCTTCCCAGCTCCCTCAGGGTACAAGCCAAGGTCCCCACGGTGGCCTCTGAGGCCCACGACCCTATTTGCGGTTCCTCTGTCACACCCCGCACGACCCAGCTCAAAACCACGCACTTCCTGTTCCTTCTGCCTCGAATTCTCTTGCAGGCATTTCTAAGGCTCACTCCCTCTCTTCTTCCAGTGAGCCGCCTTCTTTACCTCATACATCACCTATTCTCATTACTCTGTTCCACTTCTCTTTTGACATCTATATATTTACTGGCTTAATTATTATCACTCTCTCTCCTGTCCTAGAATAAATATACAATAGGGCAAGTACTTTGCTTTTTTTCATGGATATAACCTCAGAACCTAGACTCAAACCGGGCATCTATTTGCAAGTCAATCAACATCTTGAAAGCATCACCGGTTGTTCTCCAACTGGAGTGCCCTCATCCGACCAGGGAGCTTTCAGCTACATCCAAACTCATTCTTCAGAACTCAGAGCCAGAGACTGTAGCCTAAAGCAGAGAAGGTGGCTACCTTCCCTGCATTATTTGAGGATGTGAGGGGCAGGGCTGCTTGACCCCCACATAGAGAACCATTGTCCACTATTTCATGGCGATTTTTTAAATTCCTCTTAACTCTTAAAACCTTATCTTTGGAAAAAAATCTCCAGTGTCCATATTCTTGGGAGGCAATTAAATCTCATTTGCTCAACACTTTCACTGTCAGGCTGATATGAACAGATCACACATGGAGATTTTATGGAAGTTAGGGGAGGCCAGAGGTAAGGAAAACAGTTGGAGGATTCCTGAGAGGGAGCTGGAACATCCAAAGGTCCCACTGTCTGGCCAAGGGAAGCTAGCCTGTCTGTCACCAATGGATCCACTCTCTGAAGTTCATTCCTCCCCTACTACCTACCCAATCAGAAAAGGTAGGAATAAGAAAGCATTTCTTTGGCATCCAACGGGATTACTATTTCCAGGTATCTATGACAAAGCACAGAACATGCTCTGATGAGTCACTGTGACATTCTTTCCATCCCAACACCCTACTATCATTGGACCGCCTTTCCAGTCACAGAGGTGAGCAGGCAACTCAGGCTGGATTGCCAGAGTAACATATCCTCCTAGCTCAAGGGTGGATGGGCACATGGCCTAAGTAAGGCCAATAGGAATTGGTATTCAGAATGTAAATACTAGAGAAGTGAGAGAGACCTTCTTTTCCCTAGGATATACAGGGGTCAGAAGGTTATGGGCCTAGAGTCGATTGTGGGCCTCTTTGCCGCACAGGAAAGAACCTGCCTAGCTTTGCAGCAGAGGACAACAGAGCCAACCGAGGAGGCAGAGCCCTGATAACATCAGCTAAACCCTCAGACCAGCTGGAACTGAAGCCAATTCCATCTACTGGACTACTCGGTTCCACTACCAAATAAGTTTCCCTCTTTACAAGTTTGAGCTGGGATTCTGGCACTTGCAACTGAGGGAACATTGTTAATATCCATCATTACTACCTCCAGGCCTTATGCACTTGTCAGTACCAGAGAAGCGTCAGTCTATCAAAGGAGCTGACTGCTATGCTTTCTACCAGAGCACCTATCTATTTGATATTTGATATATACAGGCTAAAATATACCTGCACAACAGATTGGTTCCACCCTATTGATTTCTACGATGAAAACCAAGATAAACCTCCCATGGTCCCAGAATCTTCTCTTTGGTCTACAAACTTAGCCAAATAACTCAGCAAAAAAGCCTAGGGAACATCCCTAGAGAGTGGACACAAGACAGTTTATAAGGTCACATCTTACCCAGTTAAACCGAGCCACATACTTAGTGTGTCAGAGTGGTTTAGAGCTTCTGCCTCCAATGCCAGGATTGTGGCCTTAAAGAATGAAAACCAGGGGTGCCTGGGTGGCTCAGTGGGTTAAAGCCTCTGCCTTTGGCTCAGGTCATGATCCCAGAGTCTTGGGATCGAATCCCCGAGTCAGGCTCTCTGCTCAGCAGGGGGCCTGCTTCCTCCTCTCTCTCTGCCTGCCTCTCTGCCTAGTTGTGATCTCTGTCAAATAAATAAATAAAATCTAAAAAAAAAAAAAAAAAAGAAATGAAAACCAGCATTGGCTGCTTACTCAGCTTGCTAAGCTACCTCTGAGCCTAAAAATACCCACCCCCAAGACAAGCAACGATTTTTTTTTTTTTTTTTTGGTCAAACATGCAAAAGAAAAACTACCTTTGATTCAGAGAACATTATGGTATGTATTTACAATATATCCATAAACATGGTCTCACTGGGGCTTTTAAAGCAACCTGGAAGTATTAATGTTCTTATCTTCCAGATGAGACAACCGAGGCCTGTGGAAAGGTTGCCACTTGCCCAAGATAAAAGAGCTGTAGTGGCAAACCCAGGACTTAAACTCAGGTCACTTGACTTAAAGATTCATGCTCTTTTCATTCTGCTTCCAAGTCTTCCCAGGATAGAGCTCCTAGGTTACTTAATGTCTATTATCAAGAAACCCAAAAACCAAAACAAAACAAAATCAAACCCACAGGAAACTAGATTTAAAACAAAGATTCTATAGCACAAGAAAGGTATATACTCTATCTGGAAAGAGTAAAAATTAGTCTATGGCTTTCAAAAATCATTCTAGTCTCAGTCCTGTTTATACATTTACTATGAATTTATAATAAACTTTTAATTATTTTCCATTTGTGTTAAGATTTTTGGTATAGTAGCTAATGCTTTTTGTTTTTCTGATAATTTGACTTGTGCACTTTCAACAGTGATTCAAGCCTAGTAGTTTCTAATTTTGGCAGTTAAAAGTCACAAGCTGTAGGAAGTTGCCATTCTTCATAAACATAAACAATCATAAACATAAACAATCATAAACAGGTTTCCATTTTCTTGATATGCTGATTGTGCTAACAGATGACTTCCATGACAGTAGTTGTGCTATGAACAACCAGCTGGCTAAAGGGAATGATGTAGCCCAAGGAACCTGAGCTTTGAGATCAGATACACTCATAGCTTCAGATGACAGCTGCCCCCATCTGTGTGACCTTGGCCAAGTTCCTTAGCAGCTCTAAGGCCCATTTCTTTAATTGGTTAAGAAAGGATAAATATTTATCATTTAGAACTGTTGTGAAGATTAAATAAGCACATGAACATAGAAATGTTTAGTAAGCAAGTTCCTTCCCTTTAAAGATCACCAATAGGTTTCATCATTTATAGTCAACAGAGTACACGAAGAACAGCACAAGCAATATTCTGATTTTACATCTTGTCATCATTTTTACTAATAAAAGGCACCACTCCAGATGCACGCTAACCGTTATTTTACTACCACATCACCCCTGAAAAGGAAAGGCAAAAACACTCATGGAAAAAAAAAACAGGAACATGTGGTCTGCTATTATAAGGGAGAACTATCCATACAAAACAACTGTTTATCTCTGAGTTGACAAGATACCCCATTTGCTTTTTGGCAATTGCTTTTATTTTTTACAACTCCTCTAAAATTATGGCTGACTAAGAGTCTTTCTTCTGGCTTTAAGTCTGGAAACCATCCAAGATTTATTTAAAGAAAAAACTTAACCAAATCCAACAAAAGGTTAAGATATTTTGAAGAAATTAGAGAAAACGGACTTGATCACCCACAGATAGTGTCCACTTAACTATAAGTTCAGCATTATGTCATGGATGCACAGAAATATATGAATCTAATGATAGACTAGGAAGCTGATGGGACACAAAATTGTAACTTTACTTCACTAAGAAAAAGATTTTATAGTTTCTAAAAGTACACTAATTTAGATCAATGCATCATACAGTGTTCATTGTTCAGAGTTCTGTTGTTACAGAATTATTATTCTACAGTGAAATTTACAATGTGACCTAGAAGAATCTTCAGAGGTTTCTTCAAGCCTGTCAACATGGAAAGACTCAGATCTTCACTTTTTATGAATATGTATATACACATATATGCATATACTAATGATTTTATATTTAACATGTATCAGGCATATACATTTACTGGATAAAATGTACTGTTGACACTTACAAAGTATTAATTCATCTCTGATTGTTCAAACCATCCGACACTCACCAATAGTTTAAAAAAAAAAAAAAAAAAACCCAACAAAACAAAGTCAGCATTTCCCAGTGTAGTCTTCAGAGTTAGCTTCATGGCTATAATCATATATCCTAGAATCTAGATTTGCTTATTTTCACAAACCCAAATATTAAAGATACTAGCTTCAAGTTTAAAGAAACAGGAAAGCATTACCACATATCCGTTCAATTGGCTACCTACACAGTTATGAAATAAATAACAACAGTACTAGTTAAGACATGCTAAAATGCTCTTGCATCGGTTATGGGTTTCAAACCTCTTTATAGAGTCCTGGTGCAGAAACGGAGTCTTTAAGATTCCTCATGTCCCAAATAGCCGTCCTGGCTGGCCTCTTATTTCTATACCGCTACACGAGACGGACACAAATCTAAAATCAAACACCGAGGTAAAAGGCCATTAAATAGTTCTGCCTCTTGTCATTGCTGGTGGACTTGGTCACTCGTGGTGTGGGGGCAGTGGCGGCGGCCAGCACTGCCCACCCAGATCCATGCGCAATGTGCAGCTGACACATGGTCAGCCTAATTAGTCTCAGCCCTATGGGGCATAGGATTTCATAGCAACAACCGGCACTGAGTCCTACCATGACATGACAAAACACAAACTTGATAGATGAGCAGCGAGTCTCCTGAGTCCTTGAGTAGTGAGTAGTCCCTGGGGGGCCCCTTTCCTAAGGACAGTCCTGACTGGCCGCTCCGCCTGTGTGCAGGGTTTATACCAAATAGATCCTCTTCAAAGCTTCAAGTCTAGCAAAGCTGTTTAACATGTAAAGTTCAGCCTAGTATTAACAAAAACAGCAGCCTGTCTGTATTTCCAACATAAATCAGGCACTAAAGTAGAGATCTGGATTAAGCCCATGAATAAAGGATGTTTACCCAAGGCAGGCTATAAAGCTACGTTGACAAGTGTGACAAACACCACCCGGCGAGTTAACACTTTCCAGAGAGTTGATGCAACTGGCTTATGAACGCCGCCCATGTACCTTCAATATTTTGGAAATGAAAATCAAATTAGGAACTAAATTCCATTTTCATTTACTAATCATACCATTTCAGTGCTGCTATTCATTGCCCTTACTCATCTATAAAATGCAAACTTAAAGTCTCTGTGTTCCATTAGGATGACACCTGTGAACCAATCAACCTCAAAGTATGAATTTATTAGTATCTTCTAATTTCTTTCCTGATATTCTGTATACAAGTATCTACAACCAGGAAAATTTTCTTGGAAAACATTAAAACTAATTTTTTTTTAAAGATTTTATTTATTTGACAGAGAGACAGCGAGAGAGGGAATACAAGCAGGGGAAGCAGGACAGGGTAAGTAGGCTTCCCATTGAGCAGGGAGCCCGATGTGGGGCTTGATCCCAGGACCCTGGAATCGTGACTGGAGTCAAAGGCAGACGCTTAATGACTGAACCACCCAGATGCCCTAAAATTAATTTCTATTCCCTTTCCCTGAAATCAGCTCCCTAAATATCTTCAGCCATTCTGTAGAATATTTTTGTAGACGTTTTGCTTCTCCATCTACTACTTTATAATAATCATGGGGAAGATTTTGATCTTTATCAGGATATACTTGGGCCTTGAGTTCCATTTTAAGAGGGCATTGTTAAAATTAGTATTCACTTAGAAAATTCAGAAAACAAAGGATAGAAAAAAAAATCACCATATTCCCCCACTCAGAGATAATCATTATTAACATTCTGGTATGTATCCTTTAAATTATTTAGACAGATTTGAGAAAGAGGAAGAGAGATCACAATAATTTACTACAAGATACTATCAAACATAAGATCTACCATCCATATAATAAATTGTCAGAGTGGGACACAAATTGTAGAATGTACCCTCATGTCAAAAATGTTAACAATGGAAAAGAATTTGTCTTAAAAGAAATAGGACATGGGTGCCTGCGTGGATCAGTGGGTTAAAGCCTCTGCCTTGGTCTCAGGATCCTGGGATCGAGCCCCGCATCGGGCTCTCTGCTCGGCGGGGAGCCTGCTTCCTCCTCTCTCCCTCTCTGCCTACCTCTCTGCCTGCTTGTGATCTCTGTCAAATAAATAAAATCTTTTAAAAAAAGAAAAAAGAAATAGGACAATCTTATTTTCCATGTGGCATCACACTAACTCTTCTGTAATTTAGTTATAATATTTATTGTAATTTTATTGTCCTTAATTTTCTGAATTGAATATTGTGGAAAAAAAACAATTTTTCATGTAAAAAAAATTATGCTACATGTCCAAAATTCTAGAATTTCCAGGATTTCTACAGCATCATTTTAGTGGTTATACAGCATTCAGCTGGTTGATGGACAGAACAGAATATAATCTTTGAAAGGACTGTTGCAGGATTTTTATCAGATGGCTTAAATTCATGCAATATATTTAGTGTACTTGTAAAGTCAGACACCTGAGACAACCAGAAAGTTACACTCCTCCTAACCAAGGATATTACTGCAAAGGTAATTCTCTGAATGAACTTCAGAAGTTTAAAGTCCTCTTTAGAGTGCACTTTCCAAAGTGTCCATCAATAGATAAATGGATGAAGAAGTTATATATATATATAGGTATATAACATATATAAACATAAACACATATATGTGTGTGTGTTATACATGCACAAAAATATTTAACCATAAAGAATGAAATCTTGCCATTTGCAACAACGTGATGGATCTTTGAGGGCATTGAGATAAGAAACAGTAAAACAAAACAAATCCACTATAAGCTCTCTTATCTGAGCAAACAAACAAACAAAATAGAGAGCAGATTGGCATTTGTTAGAGATATGGATGGGGTGGGGGATGAACAGTTGCCCCAACAAGGTAGAACTATATTTAAAACCTCATAATAGCTCAGCAACAGACTTGCTAACTGAGATTGTCTAGGGACACACCTCTCACACGGTGCAGATAAGAGCATTAATTCATATTTGGCCCGGCATTGTTAATACGTCTAACGTTTCCTGGTAGCCAGAAAATCTCTCTTAAAGAACCCACAGTTATTTCAGGGTGACCAGATGATGTTGAGTTTTGAAGGCATGCCACTGGCCTTGCAAATCATTTATTCAAAATGTCCCTGCCCAGGCTGCCTGCGTTCTAGGTGACTATGATTGACCCAACAGCAGCTCAGAGATCAGAAGGAAGGAAAGGGTAGTAAAAATTCAGCAAGTAAGGTTCATAGAGTATTTTCTCCTTAGGATCAAAGCTTTAATAGGCTGAATTAGGAGTTGAGGGGAAGAAGGGAAAGTGTGGTAACTTAACAGTACAACTCCTTGGTGGAGGCCAATTCAGGCAGCTTACTATGAAAGACATTTCCCTTTAAGATTAAGAAAATCAAGCATCCTTACTGGAGCACCTTACAAAATTGTCCCAATCTCTTACCTTGTTGTGCCCAGCTCCCCAGGAAGGAAGGCAATCCCCATGAAGGAAGCTCAGACTGGGGACAGAACTCAGCTCTCCACAGCTGTCACAGACCCCCAGAAATCACTCAGAGGCTTGCCTGCTTTTCCCAGCACCTGAACACAAGGGTGCCAGGTCCAATCAATTACCTTTATCCCTGGGGATGAGTTTCAGAGGAAAAGATGCAAAAGGGCAAGCCATAGGGTGTGTGGGAGGAAGGATTCTACCTCTTTGCCTCGGTGGGAGTATATTTGCTCATGCAATATACTACACAAATCAGGACACTTTTTCTTTCTTCCTTTTTTTTTTTTTTTTTAAAAATAATTTATTTGAGAGAGAGAGACCATGCATGCACACACAAGAAGAGGAGAGGCAAAAGCAGACTCCCTGCTGAGCAGGGAGCCCAAGGTAGGGCTCGATCCCAGGACCCCAAGATCATGACCTGAACTGCCAAAGGCAGATGCTTAACCCACTGAGCCACGCTGAGCCCCACATCAGACCATTTTCACGAGTGAAGAGATGAACTATGAATAATTACAAGACAGTAACACAAATTAGATGGGTCCCAGTTTACATATGGTTATCTTAAGTGTTGGGATCTGCATTAATGTCTTGGCATCTCACAGATACAACTCTTGAGTGGAAAATTCAGACACTAAAGAATATGGACCCAGTTCCATTTGAATAAAATTCAGAAACATGCAAAACTTATTCACGGGCTTACAAGGTAGTTTAGAGTTTTCCTTAGGGAATGGCCTAAGAAGGGAAGGGAAGAGGAGAGAAATCAGGGGGACTTTGTGGATTCTAATATTCAGTTTCTCGAACTGGGTGGTATTTGGACTTTGGGATTTCACTGAGCTGTACTGTTACTATATGAGCATGTCTCTGTCATACTTCAATTCTAGAAGTTTATATAAAAAGGAAGCCTCACGATTGGGTTGTGTATGCAGACACACGTCCTTATACATATCTCTATAGCGACAGCTGTAACCAACGGTAACCACAGATGCAGTTCTCTCAGGTTTTCTTTAGGATCCGCTGCTAGGTCACTTCTCTCCTTGCCTATGGGGTTGGGAAGAGACAGATAAAGCAAACTGTGGCCCACAAGCAATTCAGGGAACCTACCTTTTGAACACAGGAAAGAGCTTCATTCTGGATCAACTCATTTTTTAAATTGTAATGATGCAATTCTTGACAGCACTGTACACACTGTCCTTAGACTGACTAACAAGCAAATATGAATGGGGTCACCTAAGTCTTGCCACAGTGTGATTCTGTTTCTCAGGTAAAGAAAGGGGCTCCAGGTGTAACAGGTTGGTTTTAAGTCGGGGCTCTATACCATGAAGTCTCATGATTCTGGATTTATACCTAATGCTGCGGTTGGGGAGCCTCAACCTTCTACCTAGAGAACTGAGTGAGGACAGCTCCACCTGACAGGTCTATTCTTAGCATGCTGTGGGCAGGTGACAGTCCCCATGGACACCAGGTACCCTGGCCACCAGAGATACCCATACCACCGTGTGTGAGTGAACCCCTCTCTCGAGGCTGGGTCTCACTGTCCTTGGACCGAGGCATGCAAGTCAAGCCTGTACCATCCCCCACACCCTCAGCCTGTGGCCCCTGCCCCACAATGCTCTGTGGTTCCTGCAGCTTCCCAGGGCTCCTGGGAGAGGAAGAAGCAGACTCCCTGCGGAGTCTGACGTGGGTCTCGATCCCAGGACCCTGGGATCATGACCTGAGCCAAAGGCAGATGCCTAACTGAGCCACTGAGGTGCCCGCACAACTTATGTTCTTGAGAGTAAAACTGTAACAGAATTACAAGTTCCTCTCTCTGCCATTACACCAAAGTACAGTAGTATACTTGATATCCACACTGTGCATGAAGGACAGTTTCTAATAGAAAAAAACCTATCAACTTTGCTTTGGCCACTATTAGATGATCTATACATCTCTAAAAACTTTTAAAAAGGTACTTCCTCAATAGTTTCTGTGCACACTGTATTTGTCTCAAATTTAAAACTATTTTTTGAGGTATGTTCTTCTAAACCTACTTTGTTGAAAGTTTTTTTTTTTTAATGATGAATGGATATTGTACTTTGTCGATTGTTTTCTCTGCTTCTATTGAGATGATCATATGGTTCTTTTCCTTTCTCTTATTGATGTGATATATCACGTTGACTGATTTGCCAATACTGAACCACCCTTGCCTCCACGGAATAAATGCACCGGATCATGGTGAATGATTTTAATGTATTATTGGATTCAGTCTGCTAATAATTTTGAGGATTTTTTACATTTGTGTTCATCAGAGATACTGACCTGTAGTTCTGTTTCTCTTGTAGTATCTTTATCTGGTCTTGGTATCAGGGTAATGTGGGCTTCGTAGAATGAATTTGGAAGTTTTCCTTTCTCTTTTTTTTGGAGGGGGGATGGTTTGAGAAAAGGTATTAACTCTTCTTTAAAGGTTTGGTAGACTTTACCTGTGAAGCCGTCTGGTCCTGAAATTTACTTGTTGAAATTTTTTGATTACTGATTCAATTTCTTTGCTACTTAAAGTTACTTTAATCTTATCTTTTAGAGGCTCATTCTTTTAAAAGCCTCAAGTTGAATATTTTGTCTTGAAGGGACACTAGAGAATGAACTGGAATAATTATATAGATACCATATTTGATATTGCAGGCAGGCTCTTTATATATCACAGAAGTCAAATGTATTATGTTCCCTTCCCTGGACAGAGAAGCTCCAATTTTTCTTGCCCTATTATTCCTCACCCTATTATAGTAGTATTAATAAAACATATTAGGCTTAGTTTCTTGACCAAGAAAATAAAGAGGTTGGTTTGTGTTTTTGTCCACATAAGCATTACTCTTCTGGGTTTTAGAGGAAGGTGTCTCTTTAACTATTGTTTCCTGTGGGATGAGTTATCTATAGGTGAAAGGCAAAAACCTCCCTAGGACTCTAGATCCAGGTCATCTGTGATCTCACTGATAACACTGAGCCCCCATATTGGGGCTAGATCCCACATACATGCTCATGTATGGAACTGGGGGGCAGGGAGGGGCAGAGGTGGGGGTGGGCGACTAGAGATAGCCAAAGGGATAGAGAGAAGTGACTTCTGACAGATCAGAAATGGCAGCCCAGACCCTATGTGACACACCAAAATTTACATTCTGTCTCAGAGTTTTAACAATCTGAGCTTGTGGTCAACAAATATCAAATCACAAGATTTCATGTAATATTCTGTATTTACAGTCTCTCTTGAAATGGTTTGGTCTTGAGTGCCTTTCAGCAACAACTGTTTGGAGCAGAGTAGCAGGGGTTCCCCACAAGTGGGGCACCTGTCCTCTGGTTTAGTATGGTTCCCAGCACACCCAGTATCTCTTACACTGGCCTTTCTCCCTCCTGTGTCATCCTGGCTGCATGACCTCTAACCTCAAGGAAGAAGAATTGAGGGGTTGAGTTGCAGAGCTTGTGATCAAGTCCCACCACTTTACTGAAGTGCAGGTGAAATGGCTCTCAGGTTTACAGAAGGCAGAGGAAGGCCCCAGAGGTGAAAAGCATGCCTGTCCCCCATGGAGCAGGGATCAAACATGCCACTCAAGATGCCAGCCACAGAAACAGAAGGAGTTGGACAGTGCTCCACTCCCCAGCCATCTGGCTGACTCTTTTCTGACTTTTAATCTGACTGAGGGCAATCCCAAAAAGGGCCTGTGCCGGGCACTCTGAGGGATGTGTGCTGCTCTAGGCAAGAGTAAGTCCAGCTTTCAGAATTACTCAAGTGGGTCCACAAAGGACTTGGAGAGCACTTCAGACCACCCCTGCATCCCCTCCGGGTCCGTGGAAAGTCACACATTCTCAGTGTCTGAGTCCCTGCAGGACAACACAAGTGGACAGAGATCCATTTCACTCCCTCAGGCCAGACATCCACAGGGGACAGGCCTAGTGGGACAGTTAAGAACTCAATTTCAAGGCCAGCGGGCCCCCAAGATAAATAAATCACCCAGCTAACCAGAGGAGAGGCAGCAGGAAGGACCCTTGGAGTGAACCATGTCCACACTGGGCACTGCCCGGAGTTGCCAGATTGGATTTCTAGGATCTCTGACCAACACAGGGCTCCAGCTCAGAGGAAGGATCTAGCAGAGCTCTTGCCCATGTCACTGGCAGCCCGTCAGCCGCTGAGCCTGGCCTGGATTCTAGCGCCAGCTCCAATGTTCTGCCCATCTCTCTGGGTTTGCCGGTCAGTCACCAAGAGCCTGGCCCGACATTCAGAAATGGCCACAGTCGAACTACGCCTGTGCATTGCATTATACAGTATTGTTGGAGATAAAAGCGCCATGGATGGCTTCCATTTTTAAGATTCTCTTTTAAAGAAACTATCACAAACCTATACCTGAGAAAGAAGAAAGTAAAAATATCTTTGCAGAAGTTCCTTCCCGTAATCCCTCCACTGCTTGAGATATCCATTCCAGCCCGATCCTCATGAGTCAGGGGTAGGAAACGTCACACCTTGATGTGGGCACAGCTATGAAGGTAAACGCTAGTTTCTCACAATCACAATTTACAAGCCACTTGCCTTATGCATTTGAGCAAAATTTGTTTTTTTTCCTCTAAAAAGTACCTTGATACCACAATCCTTGGAGTACACACATTTTCTAGTCCAGTGGTTCTCAAACTCTGGGGAGCTTGCAAAATCTCAATGCCAAAGTGCACCCTGTACCAGACCAATTTTACCAGACCTTCTGAGACCCAGACAACAGAATTTTTTAAAATTCCACATGACTAGTGGCTTACTATACACCAGTCTGGCTCTCCCTCCCTTTCAAATTTGAAATTTGTTTCCATTAATCTTTCAGAATTGGCTTTCAAAACCAATTTCCCTCCCTCATGTTATTGCCCTAACTGGTGGCTACATTATTTGGAAATTAGCTTGACTTGCAAAACAAAACAAAACAAAAACAAAAACAAAAGCAAAAACAACAAAATCCCAGAATCGGCACATCTTTGGTTGGTGGAAGCCCCAGAGATTCAAAGATGAGCTTTTCTATACAGCATCATTTCAGAATCAAATTAGTTCGTGGCGTCCGCCAAGGATCTCATGCAATGAAAAAAGAATTCTTCCACTGAAATCACATTCACTTCACAGGATAACACCCCAAAGAGACTACAGAGAAAATCAGCTCAGCAGCCAAAGTGACAACATGTGACTCAACACGATGGAAAAAAAAAAAAAAAAAAAAACAAGGTATCTCCCATTCCCCACCAGGCCCCCAGGCCTAAAAACAAAAGATTTGTAATCTGGGCCTCCTAAACTGCGTGACAAGTTGGAAAGTAAAATAAGAGGTTTTTTTCTCTCTGACCACTGGACCCAGATATCCACATGGTCTGACATGCTGATTCCCCCATGTCTTTTCTGGGCTCTGTGGAAAAGATCTTAAGCAATGTTGACCAGCAATGAAACGTTTGTGCATCCTGTAATTCCTTCGTCCTTGCCCACCATCTTGGCCCATCGGTAGGGCGGCCGCCATGCTCACACTACTGCCGACTCTGCTCTGGGAAGGAGATGCTGATGTGCGGTATTAAATGTGTGGCCTTTCATATTCCCCAATGTGGAAAATGAGGATAAAAACACTTCACCTAGTTTCCCAAGGTCACAGGCAAGTGGAGGGGTAACCCATGCCATAGGAAGGAGCACAAAGGCACAGCTTACGGAACCAGATTAGAGTCTGCCCCTGACATTTAGTAGCTGGCTGATCTTGGGGAAACGGCTTTGTTTCTTTGGGTCTCAGTTTCCCCTTCTGAAAAGGACATTGCAACCACGGTCATCTGAGAGATACTACACTGAACACCCAACGTTGTGTCTGGCACACAGTCCTGGCCCTGTAGCTGCTTGTTCTCCTGCCCTGGGACAGATCAGGAAACCCAACAGGAAAAGCCATGTAGTGTGAGGTCCAAGGATCCAAGAGTGGGAGTTTGCCTGGTTTGGAATTCAAGCTTATGATCCTGCACCAGTGTCCAACAGAGGCCCTGAGAAGGACCAAACTGGAAATGTACGATACCTAAATTATGTAATGGGGAATTCCTAATTCTGAGTCCTACCAACCAGTCACCCTGTTGTCCAATTTCTCATCCTGTCACTCAGTGGGTTTGAAGAGGTGCCTCACTATGTTTCCAGCATATGTAACCACTTCCCTCCCTATAAGCAACAAACTTCTCCTATTGACTCTGTGTTTTAATATGTGCTTCCTTCTTCCCAGAGATGGGTTTAAGGACACTGCCATTTGGACGTGTGTTACGCAGGCTTTCATCATGGTTCCCATGGTCTTTAGAACAACATTGCCACAGAATAAAACTACCCATACTAGGTCAGTGGGTATGGAAAAAGTTCACTTGCCATTCATGCTACACTGCTGAAAACAAGTAATGATGACGCAATATTCCAGTTTTCCTTCATTTCTAGAGTGTTTCAGTTCCTTGTTTAAGTCAAGTTGGCTATTAGAGTCCACCTATTCATATCCAGCTAGCAGAATCACTTCTTGAAAACACCTAAGCAATGACAAAACCACACACTCCAAGACAAATTGTGTCAACATCCCCCTCTCGAAGGAGCTGACTCCCAGTGACAGAGGTAAGAGGTGGTACCAGCCACTCACCCAGGGCCCTTCCAGAAACCTGTTTCCAGTTTCCGACTCCAGGCATCAGGAGTTTTCCTACTACCACAGCTATGTACCATGCAATTCACTGCTCTTGCACAGTACTAAAACATGCTTGAGTAAGAAGAGCTGCATATACGTACATTTATTTTTTTCCTCTTATTTGCAACATATGACTTGAGTATAAATTCTCATTGCTTCCCTTTCATCCATTTGGGTTTCTGACAATAGCAGACGCTGCTGGTGGCCCACTCATAACCTTGCAACAGCATTCCGGTAGAGGCTGAGGTCTTGCAACAACAAACATTTTCTACTCTTTGTCTAAGAAGCACCTCTAGCCACAGGACCCTGCTAGGACCTCAAGTAGAAACTGGAAGAGTCAGGGAGTAGCCTTCAAACAAGACAAGGGAATTTAGTGAATAAATATCCAATTCCTCACCTCTCAGAACAACTCCTGAGTCCTACCCAAGGCCCTAAGCAGGATGGAGTCCCAGGTGCCCACAGGGGCAACCCGCTGTTCGCCCTCCCTGGATTAACTTCCTTGCCATCTCTGGTTTCCCCTCCCCACTACCGACACTTCCGGGGATCACCTTCCAAAGAAAGGACTTGCACTCCAACCTTATCTGAAGATAGGCTCATGGGTCAGTCCAACCTAAGACAATGACACATGCAGGGAGACCAAAAACGTTCACCATTGCAACCGGATGGAGTGTCTTCATTCCTTTATTCAATAGGGAGGTGGTTTTGGCTTTGCTTTTGGTTTGAGCCTGGCCCCATGCTAGGTCCTAGAGCTGCAACAATTAACAGGGAAGACACCATCCTTTTCTCATTAAATTTACTGTCTAACAGAGGAGACAGACACCAAACAAGCTAGATTTTAATTTAGGGATGCTATGAAGACAAAGTACAGAACACAGCCAGAGCGTAGAATGAGACTTATCTATGTCTGCGAGAAGAGCTCCCTTAGGAAGCAGCTTTTAGCCAAAGGTTAGAGTGTGGGTAGGAGCGGAGCAAGGTAAAGAGTGGGTGGAACAGTGTCCCAGGCAGAGGCCAGGACACTTATAAAAAGCCTTGAGGTTTAAAGAGACAGCACTGTGGAGAGAAAACAAATGTGGTTGCAGCACAATCCAGAGGCCTCGTACCCTCTTCCAACCCCTTGTAACTCCACCGATTGGACCAAGCACCCCAAGGAATGGAAAGGACCATTTAATTTCACTTGGGAGTTAAAAGTTTTTCTTTTAACTCCACACACTATTACCTAACTCCTCTAACAAATGACAAATTCTACCTGCTTGGTGTAGCCCTCAGAAGTTTGGTTACTTTTTTTCTTCTTCTAAGATTTTGTCAGCATGCGCGCGCGCACACACGCAAGCAGGCAGAGAGAAAAACAACCTCTCCCCTGAGCAAGGAGCGGAAGGCAGGAATCGATCCCAGGACTCTGGGATCATGGCCTGAGCCAAAGGTAGATGTTCACCCAACTGAGCTACACAGGCAACCCAAAAATTTGGTTACTTTTAAACTGCACCTATAAACAGGAAATCTCTACATTATTCGTAAATCAAAGTAGTTGGCTACATGAGAAGTGAACCCTCGGTGGAGGTGTAATCGGTTCAGAACAGTTCACTTCTAGAACTTTCTTAGAAGAGCTCTGTGTGAGAACTGCTCTGAAATTTTTCATCTTGTGGTGGGGAAGAGACATAGGTGGTTAAGGAGGGATGAGAGAAAAGGGGCATGATTAATCTATTGCCTTTCATGGGTCCCAAACCCTCCCCAACCCCTCGCCGCTAATACTGGGAGACTCACTAGAAGGATGTGTGGGACTCAGAGTAAAACATACAGTTGTACTCTGGTCCAGGATTTATTCTAGCCACATAGTAAAAATACGCAGTTGGATCATAAAGGAAAAAGATGCAGGCAGGAAAAGCAATGCCAGGCTTCCTCACCCTCTCCCTCTTCTGAGGGGATACACACAAGCATGCTCCTTTCTCCAACAATGAACAATGTAACAAGTAACTTTGCTTCCCAGGGACCCCAACAGGGATTCAGGACCCAAGGGTTTTACAGGGGTAGGTCACACAGGCACCCTCTTCTAGTGTCTACCACTATTCTACATTCCCAGAAGCAAGCATGTGCTCGATATAATCACACTGTCTGGGCAAACAGCTTAGGACCACCCTTATCTCTCAGAGAATGGGATAAGTCCAAATTCCAAATGCCATCCATGGGCCAGGCTTGCAAGTCGATCCTTCTAAAGAAGTCTGAAGGTCTGTTACTTCATTCTTTTCTCAACACCTACCACCCCCTCGGAAATGAGAAGTTGTGAAGATGAACAGACTAAATTTTATTTTCACTATCATAAGATCAACAGATAGATAAGCAATTTAGTAGGGAGTTTTATGGGAATTCTCTTCTGCAGAACCTTGGTCCCTTGAAGGGTTAGAGAAATCAGTGTTGAGCAGCTCAGACAAACCTAGGGCACCCCCAATTATGCAGGTACTGAAGCCAGTCCTGGCCCAGCCAGAAAACAAGCCCACCAGAAAACTTCTTTTCTGAGAGTCCAACAAACAATACAAAGAGGCTATTTTAATGATGGTTTTCTTTGGAAAAGCACATTAGAAAACGAGATTACATCTTTGGTCTCCTGACAGTGAGCTTCTGCTTGGAATAAAAGTACAGATTTCCAGCAAAAAAGCCAATTCATCCAGTAACATAAAATCCATTTACCACAAACAAACTGTGTTTTCAGCAATTTACATATCTGAAATGAGAGAAATTGGAAACTGATCAGCAAACCCTAAATAAAGGGCCCGCTTCATTCTAACTCTTTTATAGCCAAAGTGACCTTTCTCAGTGCCAAGGCAGCATATTTATAGGATGCTGTTTTCTCCTATAATTCACTGTCACATTACATTTTCATAAATATTCCTGAAAGGTAAAACAGCTGCATAAAATAATCTATAAATACCAAACCATATCCTTGAAAAAGCAATGTAAATACACTAAATAAAATTTTACAGAGAATCATTCAGTTTCACACAAAACACCTATTTTACCTGCATATCACCTTCTAGACCATATTTTATGAAATTATAATCATATTGCATATCTATTTTAATGGGTTTCCAACAAATGACAAGTATTTTCCATGTTTCTTTATAGATGTTATTTCATTCAATTATTTGCTACTCTAGGATAGTTTTAATATTTCTTTTAAAAATTATTAAAATTTTTATTTTTTAAAGATTTTATTTCCTTATTTGAGGGACAGGGAGAATGAACAAGAGAGCATAAGCAGGAGGAGGGATAGAGGGAGTAGCAACTCTCTGTTGAGCAGAAAGCCCAATGTGGGGCTCCATCCCAGGACCCTGAGATCATGACCTGAGCCAAAGGCAGATGCTTAACCAACTGAGCCACCCAGGCGCCCCTAAGAATTATTAATTTTAAACATGGTCTATGCACATTGTTTAAAATCAAATAATCAAGGAATTACAATGAAATGTTACAGCCCCCGTCCTACCATATCCCAGCTATTTTTATTCCCCAGTACCACCCACTTTTATTTAAATGTTCCTGACTTAAATTTTTCCACTAATTATCTCCATTTCACTAAATAACACTTATTCTCATTTTATTTTGGATATTGTCTACTTAGACTTAAAAAAATATTTTTTTCACCTATTTGAGAGAGAGTGAACAAAAGTCGGGGGGCTGTTGACAGGCAGAAGGAGGGATAGCGAGAGAGGGACAAGAAGAGCAGGAGCTCAACGTGGGACTTGATCCCAGAATCCTGGGATCATGACCTGAGCTGAAGGCAGATCTTCCCAACTGAGCTACCCAGGCGCCCCAAGTATTTTAGAGCCTTGATTCTTTTCTCTAAATAGATACCTTACTTGTCTCTCCATTTCTTGTCCATCTACTAGAGATAATACTTGCTTAATTTCCTACTCTGAGAAGAGTAATAGTCCCTTTATCCTCCCCTTCATTTCACTTCTCCCCAACTTCTGATTCAGAACTTCTGCTCAGACCTTTTATGAGGTTCTGTACCCAGGACTGTCCTCTATGCTTTCTCTATCATTTAATTCTAAAAGTTAAAACCAATAAATAGTATGTAGGTAATGATGCCTCCATAAATCTTCCTCACTCTTACAGCCAAATGACACAGTGTGATTACATTTCTGTTCTGTATGGCTTTTTATTTTTCTAGTTGCCTTTGTTTTCTCTCTTGCAGTGTTTTCCTAGGTCACATTCTCTTATTGTCTAAAGAATCTAAAGGAGTGAGGTGTCTGTGGAATTTCTTTCCCCAAACTGTCCCTACTCGGATACCTCCTTCCTAAAGCAGTATTTTCTCCTGCTCCACTAATGACTAATTGCTATCAGTCAGTACAGCCTAGCGGTAGTCCTGGAAGTCTTCTGTAGTACATTCTTTGGTTGAAATTATTTCCAAGACGCTACATTTTCCTTCCTCTTAGAACATATCTGAAAAGATCTGCATTCTACATTTATACTTGCCTGATAGTTTTTCTGAGCAGAGAAATCTAAATTGAAAATAATTTGTACTCAAAACCTTGAGATTTTACTCAAAGCACTACATCCCTTGTTGCTAGGATTCTTGTTCTGTTGTGGGTGGCCTGCTCTAGGTTTGTTGTTTTCTTCCTTAAGAGGCTCATAAAAACTTCCCTCTGTTTCAGGTATTCAGAATTCTCAGAAACCATGGATTTTCTCCACAGATCAAGTTTTATTCATTTGTGCTGGACATCTGGTAACTCCTTTTATTCGGGCCCCCAATTTTAGGAAATTTTCTTAAAATATTTGGTCATTTTTCTCCTCTTTTCTCTGTTCTGATTCTCCTGGACTTATCCTCTAAGGACTTATCTTTCTCTCATATTTTCCATCACTGTATTGGTTTATTCAGCTTCGTAAGCAATCACCTTAACGTGATCTTTAATGCTTTCAGTACTTTTCCCTTAATGTCAAGTCATTTTAAATGTTTTCCTGTTTTGTTTCTGGAGCATCTTTCTTTATGGATGCAGTATCCGTTGACACAGTTCTGAATTAAAAAAAAAACAAAAAAACAGAAAACACCTGCTCTCTTGTTCTTTGACTTATTCCCGTTTTTTTTTTGTTTTGTTTTGTTTTGTTTTTTTTGTTTTTTTGTTTTGTACGGACATTTTCCCCTGTCTCTTCATTTTTGCCCCCCAGACTTTCTTCAAGTATCTGGCTATTCTTGCTTACCCATGTACGAATCAAGCAATAAAAAGCTCAGTCACTGCGTATCTTTCAGGATGGTTACTACCAACAGACAAATAGAAAATGACAAATATTGGCAAAAATATGGAGACACTGAAATGCTTGTGAGTTACTGGCGGGAATGTAAAATGGTGCAGCTGCCATGAAAAATGGCTTATGAGTCCTCAAAAACAAGACTTACTTATGGTCTGACTATTCCACTTCTGAATATATACCCCAAAGAACCACAGGCAGGGTCTGGAAGAGTTGTCTGTACTTGCATATTCACAGCACAATAACAAAAGGTAGAAGAAACCCAAGTGTCCATCACTGGATGAATGGATAAACAAAATGTGATGTATTGTATATATTGTATATGTGTATTGTATTTATTGTATATATATTGTGTGTATATATATGATATATATAGACAATAGATTGTTCAGTCTTAAAGGAAAATTCTGACACATGCTACAACATGAATGAATCTTGATGCAATACACAAGTGAAATAAGCCAGTCCCAAAGACATACACTGTAGGATTCCACTATATAAGGTAAGTAGAGGAGTCAAATTCATAGAAACAAAGTAGAATGTTGGCTCCCAGAGGCTGAGGGGAGGAGAAAAGGAGGATTGTTGTTTAATGGGCATAGAGTTTCAGCTGTGCCTGATGAAAACTTTCTGGATATGGTTGCACAACTCTGGGAATATGACTAATAATATTGAGCTGTACTTTTTAAAGTGGTTATGAGCATTTGAAAAACAAATACCTGACAGGGGAACTGCAGCAGAAGCACAGGGATCTCACCCAGCCCATCGCCTTTCCAGTAATTAGCATCTCAGCCCATGCTGGTAGGACCCTAGTTGGACCATGGCATGACAATATTATCAGTTTGGCATATGACATATTAGTATCATGCATTCATAGAAACCTTTCTCTCCAAGAGAATGGGGTTCCTGACACTTTACAACGTGTTCTGTAGTTGGAAATGGTTCTAATTATGAGATAAGGGAGCCATCAAGGAATGAAAGTCCAAGAAGTTGCAGTAACTGATCAAAACCTAAGTGTTCAAATTCTTCATTCATACCTTCTTCTAGAAAGATACAGAGCACCAAAATTGGGGGGGGGGGGCTGGTCTAGCAAGGGTGTTTGTATGAATAAAATGAAATGCTATCAATTTAGAAAAATTAACATAGAAGGTAAAAAGAATCTTGTAAGGATTTTAGTCTTAATCCATAAATTCTCTTTTCCTGGAGAACATGTTTTGTTTTACAAAAGTAGATAATCAGAGATGAGAAAACATGGAGTCGTTTGGTGTCACTTTTTTTTTTTTTTTAATAGAGGTGGGGAGGGGTGTGGGAGAGGGAGAGAATCATAAGCAGGCTCCACTCCCAGCATGGAGCCCCATGTGGGACTCGATCTCACAACCCCTGAGATCATGACCTGAGCCAAAACCAAGAGTTGGATGCTTAACCAACTGGGCCACTCAGCTGCCCCATCATCACATTTCTTGACAATTCTTGATCTAAAGGCAAGTTTTTCCTTTTGCTTTTGAATGTAGGAAGAAAGGTCGGCATTTTTTTTTACCTTCGAGATCTCCTCATTGAACACGCAAAAGTAGTAGTAGAGGCAGCTACAGAACAAAATGACTTGGATCCTACTGTTCAATATTCTCCTAAAAATAATCAGCCAAGCTTAAGTATGGTGGCATTTACAGGGATTAAAAAAGAATGTTTCCATTGTCACTACTGTTAGCAAAGACAACAATCCTCCATCTTCTACAAGGAAACAAACAAAAAATACTACCATTGAACACAAAGGGATAGCAGCACCTGGCTTGAAGTCAAGTCTGCCAAGAGGCCCAGAAGTAATCAATAAATGCTTATTAACTAATCATGTAGTATCCCACTTCTGTGAGTAAAATGGCAAGTGTTATGCAGATCCAGAAAATAAACAACCTTTAATACAGAGGAAAAGGAAGGGAAATAAGGGAATAGCTGAGCAACTAGTTTTATACCAGATTTCCCAGGAAACAGTGTTGCTTTCTCCTTTCTATCCCTGTGGGAACCATCTAAGGATGGAGAAGAAAAACCATCAAGGTAATGTATTGCAGTCACATTTTACTATTCCTTCCGTAGTTCCCCTTATCCTTTAAATGCTTACTGGAAATTTAAACACACACTATCCCCAGCCAACCCCCAGAAAATCATTAGTCAAAATGACAAATGCAAAGTTCTTAATTTGTGTCCACAAAACTGAATTACAATCAGATGATCAAAGAAATTATTCACATATTTCAGGCAAAACCCATCCTGATACCCATGGCCTGCATTATTTAGTATACTGATGGCCCTTTCCCTCAGTTTATCCTTTCAAGTGTCTAGAAAGGCAAGTGATCTGGGTTGGTGGGCTCTCTGAAGGCTTAAAAAATGTAAGCAGCCAAGCCATCATTCTTTAGTTTGGGTCTAAAAATTGTACCTCACACACTTACAAAGGCAAGATTGTCAAGGGAGACCCAGATTTAAGACCTAGGACATGGAACTTCTCCATCAAACAGGGTCACAGTGCAAAAGTGGCTTTGGTTTTTCTGCTATGCGGTTACACATCTAGAGGCTTACGTAGATCCATATAGTTTGAAAGGCAAGACTTAGACACGGTAGACTCCAGGAAAATGCTGCCGGTTAACCCAAGTGATTGGGTGTGAATTCCAGTGGGCAATCTTTAGAAGACACCAGCAAGGACCAACAGTCCTCCTAGTCAAAGGACACTAGCTGCCTAACAGAGGTACCTGGAATGGGATCTATCCCAGCTGTTACCAATCTTGAAATGCATCCATTGGGGGGTGGGGGGTCCTCTTGCTAAATCTCCCCTTTAGTGACAGTTAACACCAGATAACCAGTTCCTATAGTACACATCTGGCAGCCTGGCTCCTCCTCCCTGCTCTTCATATCCGTATTCTAGAGTCTCTGACACGCTCATATTTCACTTTTCCGTCTCACTTGATCTGACCCCATTCCTGCATCCCTGTCACTTCTCCCTGGGATTCCTGCAATATTTAACAAACCACACTTGATCTCCCTACCTCCATAAGGTCCTTCTTCCATGTCCTTTTCCCACTATGGTCCTGGTCCTATGATTTTTTTTTTTTTTTTTTGCTATGTGATATCACCTCCTTACTGAAAACCTTGGGGTTGGGGGTGCAAGTGCTTCTAGGCTTAAAGATTTGCTCATGGGGTGCCTGCATGGCTCAGTCAGTTAAGCAGCTGCCTTCAGCTCAGGTCATGATCCCAGGGTCCTGGGAGTGAGCCCCATACTGGGATCCTTGCTTAGTGGGGAGCCTGCTTCTCCCTCTACTTGCCACACCCTCTGCTTGTGCACTCTCTGCCAAATAAATACAATCTTTTTAAAAAAAAGTAAAAAAATAAAGATCTGCTCATGTTCTCATTAAGATTTTTTAAGTCGAGGTAATACAGATGCAAGTTGAAATTTTTAAACATTACCAAACGATATACAATGAAGTATCAGTTTTTTACTCATCCTAGACCCTGAGACTTCCTACTATTAATAGTCTATGTATCATAAGATTTTTCTATGTGTGCATATATACATATATACACACACTGAGATGTATAATTTTACATTTTTTAACTTATGTTGAAAGTTAAATCCTGTAAACATACATAGACCTACTCTATTCTTTCGCATGGTATTCAGTTGAAAATTTAAACCATAATTTATTTAATTAGTACCTTTCCATAAGATTTATGTTGTATTTTAGTCTTTTACTCTCAAAACTGCAATGAGTGCAAAAGCAAGTTCTTTTTTTTTTTTTTTAAAGAATTTATTTATTCATTTGACAGAGATCACAAGTAGGCAGAGAGGCAGGCAGAGAGAGAGAGAGAGAGAGGAGGAAGCAGGCTCCCTGCCTAGCAGAGAGCCCGATGTGGGACTCGATCCCAGGACCCTGAGATCATGACCCGAGCCGAAGGCAGAGGCTTTAACCCACTGAGCCACCCAGGCGCCCGGAAAAGCAAGTTCAAACACTTGAGCAGACAAGTCCCTTAGGAACCGGCTACTGCCGCCATACTTTGCTTCATCTCCTTCACTTCCCCATACTTCCTCTTCCTTCTGGCCACACCAAGCTACTTGCAGTTTCCAAAAAAACACTATCCTGCTAGGTTAATCTGCCTGCAACATCCTCCCTGCTCTTCTTTGCCTGGCCAACTTCCACCAATCTTTCAAAGGTACTCAAATTTTATTCTAATTATGCTGCCCCTCCTTCCCCTTCTGAACTCCTGTTGATTCCTGTGCTACGTTGTGCTCCAAGCATTCTGGAAATAATCATTACACCTACCACAGCCCCAGCACTCCAGACGGGAGATGGATGAAGCCAGACCTATAAAGGAAAATTAATAGAGATGTGAAAAAAAAGAGAGAAGGCTTCTAAGGGCTTGAGTGAAAATCGAGGAGGACGGGCCATGGCACGGTCATGCTCGCCACCAACCAACAGAACTCCTGCAGGACAGAAAGTGCTGAAGTGGGCGAGCAGTAGAGTGTGCTCATGGGAGACAAACATCAATACACAGCAGCCCAGGTCAAGTGAGCCATGAACACAGCAGACACGCCAGGAGGCCAAGTGAACAAGAGGCTGTCAAGAATGATTTCGAGGACTAGGAGGAGCGCATTAAGCCTTGAAGTAGGAAGGACACTGAAAGGGCATTAGAGTAGAAAATATGCTCAGCTAACATCCGGAGGACAATTAGGCTGGGGTAGCTGAGGTTTGGCGAGGAACTGACAGAGGGGGGAAAGAAGCGCTGGGCTGAGATTTTGGAGACAGGTGGTGTAGGCCTGGCTCCTTCATAAATTAACCCAATCGATATTTATTGAATCTCTGGCTGTTCTAGGCACCGGTGACAGAGCAGTAAACAAAACAAAAATCTGATTTCATGGAGCTTCTATTCCAGGGGCACTAAGGGTGCTAAGTGCCTGTGTAACACTGAGGAAATCACTTCCCTCCTGCACACCTGCCTCCTATATCCATAACACAGGGACCTTGGGCATTTCTTGGATTACTTTGCTCTCCACTATTTTATGATTCATAGGAAAAGTTTGGAAATGTTGGTGGAGCCACAGGATAGTGAGCTGAGGAAGGTGGCCTCCATCTGGACAGTAGGGAACCTTTGTTGATCTGTCTACAGGGAACACTTTCAAGGTTGATGAGGTGTAGGAAGATTGGTCTGATCAACTGAAGGCTGAAGAAAGCTAGCTTGAGGCTGCAAACAGTTTAGGAGATAACTGATCCTTGCAAGGTGATGAGGCTCAAACATAAATCCTAAGATTCCAAATCATGGGGAATAGCACAGATTTGATAAACCACAAATAAGCCACTTCTTCCTAAAATACCGTCTCTAGTAAGTAGCTGGCTGTAAAGTTCTCATTGGCATGGTGCAAAGATCAGCAGAACTGGAGCGAGCTTTAGGCTCAAGGTGATTTGGGATCTCTGTAAGACTGGGCTTAAGTGTACATGTACTTTGTCCAAAGGAATGTTGTATTTGCCAGAATACCATACAACCCATACCAGCTGTGAACCACTATGTGGGGTATGGCTTGACAATGCATACAAGTGTGGCTGGCCCACCGTGTAAGATGAATGAAGCGCAGGTAACAGGAGTTTTCTCCCCAGCATTCTGAGAATACATACAACATGTGGAATTTTCTATCTTTAGACCTCTCCCTCGAAAATGCTAGAGTACTTATCACCCTCATAGTTAATTACTCAGCCTTCTCCAGTTCAGCCTTCCCATGGCTAAAAGAACTTTAGAAGTCACTCAAAGATAAATGTTCTTTGCCAGAAGATGCCTTAAAAAATAGAACGGTGTGAGAATTTCCCTGGAGCAAGTGATAGACACTCATTTAAGTAACCCCAGCTCAAGTTCTACCTCTTGCCTCCAAGAGCATACTCTCAGGCCAGTCCTTCTGCCAAGCCTGGGGTGCTGGAGCACCTTATGTAAGGTCTTTGGAGGCAAAAGTCACCAATGTGGAAATTGGAACAGAATTCAATGACCCCCATCTTAGTCTGTCTTCTTGACTTATAAATTCCATTAGGTGAATAACAAACTGAAGAGTGATGAAGGCTAGGACAGTGGGAAAGTTCAAGTCAAAGTCAAGTGGACTTCGCTAAACAAATAAAGACAAAAGTCTGTTCTTAAAAAAAAAAAAAAAAAACCACACACATCAAACCCGATTTTAGTGTCCATTCAGTCCAATACCACAGCATGGCCCTTCAATGCTATTCCTTCCAGACTGTGGTAAGGAATAGACACATGAATGGGCATCAACAGTCAAGTTGTTACCTCCATTTTTGTTTCAGAATATTATAAGCAATCTTTCAAATTCTTGGAAACCACAGTGTTTTAGAAGGACATGGGCAGGAATTTCAGCTTTATGTGATTACCAAGGAGCAGCAGAAATGCTTGTTCTCATTCTTTTCCTGACCAGAAGACTACCAGAATGTGCTGTCTTTTACCATCTCCATCTTATATGGGTGTGGAGAGATGGATACTCGAGGGGTACTTTTATTCAGTCAGTTAGAAGGGAACCTTTATAGTCACCAGGACAAGACTTTCACTTGGACTAAATGTAATAAGAAAACATTTTCAATCTACTTTCTGTTCTAGTACTAACCTCTGACAGGCCAAACAGTTACACACCTTTCTAGTTTATTCTATTAGGAAACACTAGGTCTTCTCTCATTTGCTTCTCATTTACACAATGAGTTTCCTCAGCTGTCCCCACAACCCAGTGATCACCAACCACATTAGCCTCTGTCAAAGAGGAAGAGAAAGGCTCGAAATACCTACGATCCAAGGTGTTTAAGGCTAGAAATCCTTTAAAAATTCTGTGTATGGCCTCTGACTACTTGACATTTCTCCCAGGAAACAACACTTATAATATAAAGCAGTGTGTTGGAGACGGGCTGAGGGTGCACAGAGCTGTTTCAGTGCTGATGTTCTGGCCCTTCCAAGAGTTCCCAGGATCTGTGGAACAGAGTATTGAATACAGCAGGAAGAAGCTGAGCTAGACTGGGTGCCCTGAATCTAAATCCTTCCAAGGAATACCTACAGGCCCCTATGAATGTCCAGGAGAACAGCCACAATTTACTAAATGTGTATTCTATGACAAGCACTACAATAAGCTATATCCATACTATACACTCTGTTACCTATATACTAATACTTCAAATTCTCATGGCAACCCCTTGAGTATTCTGTCCTTCATATTTTACAGATAAAGAACCCGAGGTGTCAGGTAATGAATATATGCGACCTGCTCAATGTCATTCATGTGGTCAGGGGCAGGGATGGGCTTGAAACTAGGGGAATTTAGCTAGACAGCATGCATTTAACAACTCTGCTATAAAGCCTCCCACAGAGACAGTTATCAGACTCTACCTTGACCCTGGTCCCACATCACCACCCAGGCTCACCTGTGGTAGAAACAAGGTCTATGTTGACCAAACACTACATTTCCCAGCATTCCTTGCAGTTAGGTTGGGTCACATGACAAGGTGTGGCCCTGATGTGAGTGCATCCAGGCTACATACTTAAGTGTCTTGTGTAGTCCTTCCAGTTTCCTCTTCCCCATCCATGGAGCCTTGGAAGGTGTAAGTTCTAGACAGCATAGTGGTTAATACAGAAGGAGCTCAGGTGTCCCCATCACTGCTTAGTGAGAAGCTGCGTAGAAGCGCCACTCACCTCACACCAGGTGGTGACACGAGGAAGAAATAAACTTTGTTGGTTTTGAACTGTGGTGTAGCCGAGCCAATTCTGAGCACATACCTTGCAATTTACTTCAGATTTTAATCACTGGGGCTCTTATTATCTACATCTGCCTAAACGAACCTGCGCGTTCAAATGCTCCCTTCTTTACCTCCCCAGGCTACCAAATTACCTTCTTGATCCGAAAGGGTAATGCTGTTTCTGCCAGATTTCTTTCAAAACACTGCCTCATGGGGCGCCTGGGTGGCTCAGTGGGTTAAGCCGCTGCCTTCGGCTCAGGTCATGATCCCAGGTCCTGGGTTCGAGCCCCGCATCGGGCTTTCTGCTCAGCAGGGAGCCTGCTTCCTCCTCTCTCTCTGCCTGCTTCTCTGCCTACTTGTGATTTCTCTCTGTCAAATAAATAAATAAAATCTTTAAAAAAAAAAAACAACACTGCCTCATGTAAAGATAAATAGATCAATGAAACAGAATAGAGAGTCCAAAAATAGACCCACACATACGTGGTCAATTGATTTTCAACAAAGGCACCAAGACATTCAATAGGAGAAGGAAAGTCTTTTCAACAAATGCTGCTAGAACTGCTTATATGGTAAAAAAGAAAAAAAAAGAACTTCAAGTCCTAACTCACTCTATATACAAAAATAAATCTGAGGTGAATCATAGACATAAATATAAAAGAACCACAAAACTGCTAGGAGACAACAGGACACTGGAGTAGGAGAGAATTTATTAGCTAGGGCTAGCGATGCTGTGGTTTACCACCCAGGTTCCCTGCGTCAGACCAAGACCTTCCTTCCCCTCAACCCCACAGCTGTCTCCCTCAGTGAAAAAGATTTGCCTCACAGTTACATTCTGTCCCTAGAGGCAGCCGTTATCCAATGACTAGGGATATGAGGACCTGCCCCTTTGCCTCCATTTGGGACACCTGTGAAGGTTATCCCATGAGAAATGAAATACATGGGCACAAAAAGACTTAGTCACAAATGTCTGTAGGGGACATATTCTTGACAGCCCCAAAACGGAAACCCAAAGGTCCATCAGAGGAGAATGAACAAATTGGGAGATAATCACACAAAGATTACCACTCAGCAATTAAAAGCAACAAACTACTGACCTATCCCATGCCACAGGTGATCTTAAAACCATTAGATTGTGCCAAAGGAACCAGACAGGTGAAAGGACATACGGTAGGATTTCATTTGTATAAAATACAGGATCTGGTAAAACTCTGGTGCTAGAAATTAGAAAGTTGTTTTCTCTGGGGTGGGGAGGTGGAAGCTTCCCAAAAAGTAACAAAAAATGAATTTCTGGGTTGACAGAAATGTTTTAGATCCTAATTAGAATGGTTGTTACATCAATTATCAAAATTCATCAAACTATACACCAAAGCTCTGTGCTTTTCACGTTATGAAGATTGTATCTCAGTGAAAAATCATGTTTGTCTGGCATCAGCTTGTTCTCTTACCCCAACACACATGCAGGGCTCTCTATCACAGTCAATCTCGATGCAGCGGATTTAAAGAGTGGTTCTTCACACAACTCGCATGTTCAAGTCTCCAGCCCTGAAATTTCTCTATCTGGCTTCCCCGAACCTCGGCCCCTCTCCCTTCTTTCTCTCCTGCATGGTATCTGGCTGAATTTTCCTCCATTTTGGAGTTTTAAGGTTCTTTGAGAGCTTCCTTCCTCCTATGCTCTCCATCTCACTATTTTGCCAGCTAAGAGATCAACCTCTCTTCCATCCCCAGACCATGGAGGACTTCGTAGCCTGAATGACCGCAATAACAATTGCTCTTTTCTTGAGTGCTTTGGAGGTCTAGCAGGGTTCTAAATGCTTTGTTTGCTGTCTTTCTTTGGGATGCTACAACTGAATACCATCAACTAGGTGGCTAATAAACAGTAGAAATCTATTTCTTACAGTTCTCGAGGCTGGGAAGTCCAAGATCAAGGTGCTGACAGATTCGGTGTCTGTTGAGAGCCCACTGCCTGCTTCACAGACAGCCTTCTTGCTCTAACTTCACAGGGTGGGAGGAGAGCAGAAGTAAGTTGGGATCTCTTTTGTAAGAGCACCAATCCCATTGGCGATCGCCCCCACCCTTCCCACCTAATCACCTCCCACAGGCTCCGCCTCCTCATCAACATTGAAAATACAAACATCTGAATTCTGAGCAAACACTTATATTCATTCTATAGCGTGTACATCATCTCATTTAAAAGCAGAATGACCCCTTAAATGTAGGTATTATCCACATTTTACAGGAAACAGACAGAAATTTTGTGACTTGTCCATATTCATAGAGGCAATAAGTGAAAAACCTAAGTCAAACCCGACTCTGATTCCAAAGGCTGGATCCTCTCCAAGAGGCACTATTTGCTTTTGACACATATTTAATCAAATATTTCTTCCTTGAACAAAAAGATAGCTGTACTTTCAATAATGTGATAATTATAATAAATATTCGAGATAGTTTTTTAAAAATAAACAGCAGCAATTTTTTTGGTTTAGAAACAAGTTAACACCAAGTTGCAAGCTTTGATTTAGGCTGGGTAAAGCCCACCTCAGGTCTTGGCCATGGAACAGCAGACTGCAGCTGCTGAATGTTCTGGAGGGCTCTGGGAGACTTCCAAAATGCCCCCAAACACATGCTATCACAATCACATTTCTCTTCATTGACTCCTTAGTGCAATATACTTCACTTGCTCTCAATTACACCATTATAATTTCATTACCATTCAGAGCACGGATTTGCTGTTGATTTTTTTAAAATCCCAATGAGATTCAATTCAGGCCACCAGATACAACTTTAAACCATCTCAAAGAGGCATGTTTGATCTGGTGTGTTGAGAAATCTTCCTTGATGCCATTACATATGGATGTTTTCCACTTCTCTTTATTAGGGGCTGCTCTAAGCAACGAAGACAGATGGCATTGACCATGACTCACAAAGGATGGGATGTGGCTCTGTGTGTGTGATATAGCATATATAGGATATATATGATATATATAAATATGGGGAAAAAGAGATGCTACGGAAGCCAGTGGCTAAGTGGGGGATGAGCTTAGATCTAGATACATTTCTGCTGGGCAAGTGGCCACAGCTGATACTCAATTATTCAGAATTACTCAAATTTTCTCTCCACTTTTAAGCTCTTTTGTTGTTGTTGTTGTTACTTATCTTTTCTGCTCTAGCTACCTATCTTTTCAACATTTCACTACTGATCCGCAGCTTCACTGGAGATTTAACAGAGAAAATATAAAGAGAACGAATTAAACCAGCCAATTTTGTTTTCTGACAGAATCTCTGATTCAAGGCATTGTGAGGAGGGTGGTGTGAACCGTCAATTTAAAATGAGATTTTTTTCTTTAATTATATGTAAATTTTAATTATCCGTTATAGTGTCTGGTCTCTGTCTTTTCCTACCTCGACATATTTAAAAAACGGTATTAACTTTTCTATCTGCCGCGTACTTTTACAAAATACCATAAATATTGGCAGCTGTTGGCAAAAAGGCTTGTGTCAAGTCTTAATCCCTTGGAACTGGGAGTCAGAAACAGACACCATGTAGGACCCAATTCCTTGCTGTTTGCTCAATCCCCCTGAGATGTAGATTGTATTTTAAAGGTTGTAATGTCAGAACTTGTGGCCATTTTTAAAGGATATGTTGTTTTCAGCCCCACAAACCATTTAAGCTACTTATGAATGAAGCCGTTAGGGCACCTCAGGACGTCCTCTGCTCCGGGAATGAGGGCCCGCTGCAGAAGGTAGTGCCCCCACAGCTCACAGGGCTGGGTCGCGCCGTCCTAGAGAACACAGCCCCCTCTCTCGGTCTCTGTGCCAATCCCGAACCCAACCACGCCTTCACGAAGCCAAGAGACAAATCAGACAGTGCCCTGCCTTTTTCTCACCCACGTTCGTTCACTGCTTCTGACAGCCCTCCATTTCATCATTTTGGATCTACTCAAGGGCATGCAATTTAATTGTAGCAGGTCTGCAGCAGAACTAAGCATTATGATGCCTTTTACTAAGATTCTGTGTAACATAAAACATGTGAGAATATAAAAAGCAATATAAAAAGGCTCCAGGAAATTTATTCTGGACAAAACAAAATACAACACGGAGCAGCTGTTGCATCTGTATCTGACAAATGCCCTGAAACACATATGGAGACTCCGATCCACGGTGTATCACCGACTGTTATTTTTCCTTAAAAAAAAAAAAAAAAAAAAAAAAAGTCATTTTGTACACCAGACCCTTTGCTTTATTTCAGCTGGCTCTCGCAGCAACCTTATGAAATACGTACTAAGTCCATTTTACGGACACAGAAATAAGTTTCAAAGAGGTTAAATCACTTGCTGAAAGTCTGTCATCTGGTAGGTGAGCTGGGAATAAACACGTCCCATGGTCTGGACCTTCTCTGGCATTTCCACCAAGATTGTAGAAAGTGAAACAAGTAGGGATCTAAGAACACCACATGGCAATGTGTTCCTAAGGCAGAAGTGGAGGAACAGGACTCTGTCAACCAGCCACCTTCAGATGCCGATTGGTGAACTCAAAAGACAAGAGGAAGGAGAGGACCCGCCTGATCCGCGTAAGTCCACCATCCCTGGGAAACTGCACGTGAGCGGGGCATTCAGCCAATTCGAGGGTAGGAGAATGGCACACAGACACCTGAGAAGTATGAAGTAAGGTCTACCAATGACAGTTCTATTCCCCCAAACCCATGGTGAAGCCCTAACCCCCCGTGCGATGGTCTTAGGTGGTGGGGCTTTGGTGGGGTTGTGAGGATAGGGCTCTCATGATGGGATCTGTGCCCCCAGAGCAGAGAATCAAGGACTCCCTCTCTCTTTCTCCCTTGTTGCCCCGGCCCCGGCCCATCCTGGGAGGACACGGCCAGAGGATGGCTGTCTGCAAGCCGGAAGAGGGCTCTCACTCGAAACCAGCCATGCCAGCGTCCTGATCTCAAACTTCTAGACTCCAGAACTGGAAGAGGAAAAAAACATATATCCATTTTTAAAGTCATCCAGTTCGTGACATTTTGTTATGGCAGCCCAAGCAGACCAAAGCGGTGTCCCTCCTGCAAAGGATGTATAATCCAGGCGAGGTGCCAACGTAAACCCAGAGATGGTGACTAAGGCACGGGTGGCTAAGGTGCTAAGCTAAAATTCTTACGGTTTGGAGAAGACTGGAAGATTCGGGAGGGCCAAGGAGAAGTTGAAACTTGAGCAGAGATCTAAGTCATGAGTAGAGACAAAAAGCAGAGGGCCTTGCTTGTGGGAGGTAAGCGCAGGTCAGTGAGGAAGAGAAGAGAGTGAAAGGGTGCGTCTGGGGTACGGCCTGGGTCTGTCAGCGTCAGGGGAGAAGCAGCAGACGCACTGAAAGGTAGGGGAGGCCCTTCAAGCTGTTAATGTGCTGTAAAGGAAGAGCAATGGGACCACTTCCCTGCATCGCCATGAGGACAGAATGGACCATCTCACGTGGAGCCCTGAACACAGCGCCTGGCACACGGCCTGCGTCAGCAAGTGTCAGCTGTCCTGGGCAGAGCAGGTTCGGGAAGGCCAACGCCCAGCCTGCTAGGGTGAGTTTGCTTCGACTGCAGCCCTCCGGGCGTCTGCTTCTTAGCAGAAATGCCCAAACAACAAACTACTGTGCAGGAGGGCTGCAGAGAACCAGCCATCACGCTGGCTCAGCTCACGAGCCCTCTAAGAGCTCCACCCGTCACTGCGGGCCACAGGCTTGCTGGCAGCCATCTAGAACCCCGGCGAACTGCTAGTCACAGCCGGAGGCATCAGGAGTTGTCGCGAGTCTGGCTCTGGGCTGCCCCAGTGGGAGAATCAGTGACTGCTTCCCAGAACAAAGACAGGCATCCTTCTGCTAGGTATCAGCACCCAGCTCTCCATGTCCCTGGTGTCTTGTCTGCCAAGAGGCAGCCGACCCCAACGAGCAGAAGGAGCTCTGGGCTGCAGGCTGAGGCCCTGCAGGGCCATTTCCAGCGGAGCAAGCTCCAGGCCTTGGCCCTTTGAACTCACTGCCTGTCCCCCCACTCATCAAACTGCATAGTATAACCTTACCACCACCCCCAGCCCCAAAAAGAGCTGCTACAGGATCACACATGAGATAAGATGTGTGATTGGGCTAAAATAAGTTACAAAATAATATTAAATAAAAGATAATTGTCCATCCCAGATCCATCTATTCATTGATTAAATATAAAAAAATAAATATTTATTGATCAAACACCCACCCTTCCATGCGTCAGGAACTATCTTTGGAGCCAAGGATGGAAGAGGACACAAAACAAAACAAAATCCCTGCCTCACAGCACCTGTATTCTTGGGCCTCTATCTCCCGAGGATGTGGATGATAGAGACAGCATGTGGCAAAGCATCCTGTCCCCAGCAACTACTCTCGTTAGGAGTTATCTCCATTTCCAGTGTCAGATGTCTGCTCCCCTGCCTTTCCAAAGTTGCCTTAAACCTGGACTTCGCCTGGGTTCCAGATTTCCCCCTCGTCCCTCTGGATGCTTTATTTGACTCGCTTTATTTGATTCTCTCTCTATCCTGGCTCCCAGCCTTGCTTGTCTTGCACCAAAGCTGCCAACATCTTGGCACGACAACTCCCATAAAATGCCCAGCTGGAAAATGGAAAACTAGGCACAGAGAACGACTCCGAAAAGTTTATTTTGCACACAGGCCATCAAAGTGATTACCTATGTGAAAGATGAGTACCCTGGCCAAGAACGGAGAGAACTTTTGATGGCCAGCTGTGCCCTGTCTGCTGTTCTTCTCAGCACATCTGGCACCACGGGGCTGGACTTCAGAGTTTGGGGCCAAGGACGGCACCAAGGGAATGATCGCTGTTGGTTTTCTGACATCATGATTGCAGGCCTCAGAATAGCTCGTCAGGAACAGGGTGAGAGGTGGAGGTGGAGAGACCAGTTGGAAGCCATGTCAGAGGGTGTGGGGTGAAGGGTTCTACCTACTCAAATCTGCTCAGATGGAAACAATAGCCATTTTTGGAAAGTGTCTCAGTGCATGGTTTTTATAGCAGCAGGTAGAAGGAAAAGGCTTTAGCTCCTAAGACACACTTCCAAGTCAAACCAATTTGGTTGCCATGGTACCAAGGCTCCTACAAGGGGGAAAAAAGATGCATTTTCAAGCACTGTTTGAAATATTCAAATAAATGGCAGTGGGATGGCTGAAAGAGCCCTGAGGCCCCTTCCACTCAAGGGAACAAGCACAGATGGATGAGCCCTGTCTACGGGCTAGGCACCTGATGCTAGGTGCGGGAGGGACGCTGGCATGAAGACGATGCGATCCGTGCTCTAAGCCTTGCGGCCCAATGGGTTTATAATCAACTTTGGCATGGAAACACTTCACAAGAGAGTTATGGAAGGAAAGGTACAAACATCTATACATTTATTTACTCATTTATTCAAAAAATACTTGAGTCCAAGCTCTCTCATAGGTGTAGGGCATCCAGATAAGAAGAAGAAACAGGATGCCCTCCTTTACAGACTAGGGCAGAGAGAGACCTGAGCAACAGATGATAGATTAGAGATAAATGATGATGAAAGATCAACAGATAATCAAAAGATGACCAATGGATAGATAGATGGATGGATGATAGAAAGATAGACAGACTGAGGATTACAAAGCAGTATTTGTCACGAAGGTAACAGGATTCTTTGATAAAAGTGCTTCTTGAGCAATAGGTAGGAAAGGCATTCTAGCTGGAAGGAGAAGGGTAGGCTTCATGGAGGAGGTAGCATGGGAGCTCAGCCATGGATGACGAGTTGATTTTAACAAACAGGGAGAGAATAAGGGCATTCAAGGATAAGAAACTGAGCACCAGCCCAAGGGTAGAAGGGTGCCAGTAGGACTTCCGGAGGGCAGAGCAGTTGGGTTCGGCTATAGCACAAGGAGCATGCTAGAAGGAGGAAGCGACCGAGGTCAAAGCTGGGACAGCCGAGCACAGTGATTAGGACCTGGTTCTGTACCCAGCCTGTCTGGTTTAGACCCAGCCTTTGGCAAATGACTTAACTTTTTCATTGATTCAGTTTCCTTCTGTGCAAACTGGGGATTCGAGAGTTATTTTAAGGATTAAATGATTTTACAATTTCAATGTGTAAAATAGTAGCGGCACCGAGCAAGGCGTGTGAAGACTCAGCAGAAAGGGGCTGCTCTGGGAAGGGCCCAGCTCACAGTGCTGGCGGAAAGCATGCGCTCACTCAGGCCCCCTGGCAAAAAAACAAAAACAAAAACAAAAAAACCTTGGGAAATGTCCCCGGTATGACTAAAAGGCCCTATTATTTGGACATGGATGGAGGAAGGTTAAGACTTTCAGGGCCCAGGGAGCCTGGGTGGCTCAGTGGGTTAAGTCTCTGCCTTCCACTCGGGTCATGATCTCCAGGTCCTGGGATCAAGCCCCGCATCAAGCTCTCTGCTCAGCGGGGAGCCTGCTTCCTCCTCTCTCTCTGCCTGCCTCTCTGCCTACTTGTGATCTCTCTGTCAAATAAATAAATAAAATTAAAAAAAAAAAGACTTTCAGGACATTAAACCTTCTGTTCTTTGACCTTGTTGCCAGTTGGGACCTTGATGCCTATGTTTCGGATCTCCAGGCACTAGACCCAGCACTGGACAGAGCCTTCCTGTAGCTGCTCTCAGTGTGGAAGGAGCTGAGCCACTGCCACGGGAGGAATGTCGTACACTCTGTGCGGTGGCACCGGAAACGCACTGCATTTCTCCACGGAGTGACATGCGTCCCTGGGATGGGGCAGCCATGTTATAACACACATGATCTCTGACCGGACCACCAGTCACAGGGGACCAGGAAGCACATCTATCCATCTCACCACTTCCACAGTCATAGCTAGATGGCCTCAGGAAGACCCTGGCAGCAGCCGTGGGCTGCACCGACCAGCGTGGGGACCACCGAGAGCAAAAGCCCGCTCCCTCTGGGCCACAGGGCCTGGGGACGCTAGAAGGAGAGAGGTGGTTTGGCTACAATGTAAGGAGCAGCATGGGAAAAAGAGACACAGGAAGAGGTTGCAACAGAGAGACCAGACTCCCATTCTCGAGCTGCAAAACCAGACTGTGACCCAGAATCTAAACCAACTTATATATTTGGATGAGCTAAGGTAATTCCGACGCAGTGGGAGTTTGTTCCTCAGGCTGAATCCTCACATCTTTTTGTGATTTACCTTTGTGAATTGGGGGCGAGGCCGGATCTCCAAAGCGGATGATGAGACAGTGTGAGCAATGTTAAGGGGGTTTTGCAATTTACTGGCAGAATAACAAAATATGAATATGACTAGAGTTCGGTTTAAGGATTAAATGACTTCATACAATTCACACGTGTAAAGTAATTTCTGGCACAGAGCAATGCATCCTTCCGCTTCCCGTCTACACTGGCAACAATGCCCGGATACATTTATTGTGGAAAACATGTCCTATAAACAGAGTGAAGGAAAGCTTCTGAGGTAGAGGATCATTCGCTTCAGAGAAGCCACACAACCGTGTAGGAGCCAGTCATCTCTGATAGCCTCGATTTTCCCACCTGCAAAATGGTGAGGCTGAACTAGGAGATCCCCAGTTGCCTTTGCAACATACAGTCTAGGAACTAGGAGAACGTGTTGTCCTCAAATCCACCAACAGCATCACTCGGTGTAATTTCAGGGATACCAAAGCAGTCAGAAATTAATAATATTGCATTTGCATATAAGAAAAGGGCTTTGTTTTGTTTTGTTTGAAAATCACCATATATGCAGACATTGACTTAAGAGCAAATCCCTTTACCAACGACCTTAGTACCAAACCGGTAATTGTGCTCATTAGAGATGGTTCCCATGCAGCCAAAGCTTGGGTAGGATTCTAGGGCCTCATTCTCTGTCTCTTCTCGCCACAGGTTTATTCTGCGTTCATGTTCTTGGGACTGGGAGAGCTGTGTTTGTCACAGAATGCCCTGTTGTTCAGATTTTTTTAGTAATTCAAACAGACTTCCCCACCATTTAAATTAAATCAACTGAGGTAATACCAACAAAATGGTGGCATAGGCATTTCGAATGCCTTTCCCATCCCTGTAACACTAATCTGAATAATTATCCGTGCACAAAAATACTTCCACAAGATCTAAGGATTCCAGGTGAGGAATTATAGCACTTTGATGAAGCACAGAAAGAAGAAAAAGCACACTGAAGAAGGTAGAAAACACAGATTTACATTATACCCAACACCCCTCCTCCAAGCCTGGGAAGCCCAGCTCTGAGAGGGATACCCTCTTTGTAAAAGGAGAGTGAAGTTGGTGCCTGTGTTCACTGCAGACCCCAGCACTGGCCCACCCCACTGCCAGGCTGACTCCAGAGACCCCAAGTGGCTCCCAGTGTGTCCCTTTGAACACAAGCCCCCATACATCCCAGCACTGGCCTGATCTCATGGGCAACTCCTGTGGCTCCAGGTCCTTGATCAGCTCCTGCGAACCCGGGTTCCAAGTGGGCACCCATGAGCACAGGCTCCCAGATAAGCCCAGCACCAGAATGACCACCGTGGCCCAAGGCCCCTCCCAAATTAGTCCCCACAGAACTAGACTCCAACCGGACCCCATGGACACAGTCTCCCCATCTACTCTAGCACAAGGCTAGCTAGCCCCACAGACCCAAACTCCAGGGTAACAGTCCGTGGGAGAAAGGACAGTCTCTCCAATAAACTGGTGCTGGGAACACTGTATATCCACATGCAAAAGAATGAAATTGAGCCCCTATCTTACTTACACCACTAATAATAATTAACTTGAAATGAATTAAATATTTAAATATAAGGCCCTAACCTATAAAACTACTAGAGGAAAACATAGGGAAAAGTTTCCTTGATGTTGGCCATGGCAATGATTTTTGGATATGACACCAAATTGCAAGCAACAAAAGCAAAATTCTACACGTGGAGCTATATCAAATAAAAAGCTTCTGTACAGCAAAAGAAACAATTGACAAAAGGAAACCTATGAATTGGGGAAAATATTCATAAAGCATCTATCTGATAGGAATTAATATCCAAAATACATAAGCAATTCAATAGCAAAGTAATAATAATAATAATAGTAACATGATTAGAAATGGGCGGAGAATCTGAATAGACATTCTTCCAAAGACAAACACATGACCAACAGGAACATGAAAAGGTACCAGGTATCATTAATCAACAGGGAAGTGCAAATCAAAACCACAATGAGGAATCACCTCACACCGGTCAGGTTTCGGCTATTACCAAAAGACAAGAAACAACAGGTGTTGGCAAGGTTCTGGAGAAAAAGGGACCCTCTTGCCCTGTTGATGGGAGCACAAACTGGTGCAGCCACTGTGGAAAACAGTATGGAGGTTCCCCAAAAAGGAACACCTGGGGCACCTGGGTGGCTCTGTCAGTTCAGCGTCTGACTCTTGGTTTTGGCTCAGGTCATGATCTCAGGGTGGTGAGGCCAAGTCCTGCATCAGACTCCACGCTCAGCAGGGAATCTGCTTGAGATTCTCTCTCTCTCCCTCTCCCTCTGCCCCCCAACCCCAATCACGCTCGCTCCCTCTCTCTCAAATAAATAAATAAATAAATCTTAAAAAAAAAAGTTAAAGATAGAACTATCCTACAATCCAGTAATCACACTACGGGGTACTTACAGCCAACAAACAAAAACACTAATTCAAAGGGATACATGCACCCCTATTTGATTGCAGCATTATTTACAACAGCCAAACTATGGAAGCAGCCCAAGTTGTCCATCGATAGATGAATGGGTAAAGGAGAAGTGGTATGTGTATGTGTATATATGTACACATACACATACACATGATGGAATACTATTCAGCCATAGAAAAGAATGAAATTTTTCCATTTGCATTGACATGGATGGAGTTAGAGAGTATAATGCTAAGCAAAATAAATCAGAGAATGACAGATACTATAAGATCTCACTCATATGGGGAACTTAAGAAATAAAACAAATGAACAAAGGGGGAAAAAAGAGAGAGTGGTAAACCAAGAAACAGATTCTTAACTATAGAGAACAAACTGATGGTTACTAGGTGGGAGGTGGGTGCGGGGGTGGGGGAAATAGGTGATGGGGATTAAGGAGTGCCCTTGTCATGATGAGCACCAAGTGATGTATGGAAGGGTTGAATCACCATATTGCACACCTGAAACTAATATACCTATACTGGAATGAAAAAGAAGACAAGATAACATACGTTGACAAGGATATGGAAAATAGGGAACACTTGCGGATTGTTTTTCGGAATGTAAACTAAGTCACGACAGAAAACAGTACGAGATTCCTCATAAAATTGAAACTAGAACTACCTTCTGATCCAGCAATCCCACTTCTGAGTATATATCCAAAGAATATGAAATCCTATCTCAAAGAGGTATCTGCACCCCCATGTTCACTGCAGCATTATTTACTATAGCCAAGATAGGGTAACAACCTAAATGTCAATCAATGGACGAGTGGATAAAACAAAATGTGGTGTGTGTGTGTGTGTGTGTGTGTGTGTGTGTGTGTGTATGAAATTCACTTGTATGTGGAATGTAAAAAAGCTGAACTTACACAAATAGATAGTAAAATAGTGATTACCAGGGGCTAGGAGGTGGGGATAATGGGAAGATACTTGTCAAAGGGTATAAAGCTTTAGCAGTAAGATGACTAGGTTCTGGGGTCTAGTGTACAGCGCATAACTACAGTTAACAACACTGTATTATATACCTGAAAGCTGTCAACAGAGTACATCTGAAATGTTATCACCATACATACAAAGAAATGGTAATTATGTGAGGAAATGGAGGTGTTTATTAACCCTACTGTGGTAATCATTTTGCAATATACACATATATCAAAATCGTGTTGTATAACTTAAACTTAAAAACTTTTTTTTAATCTTTGAGGTCAAAATAAATAAATTTTTAAGAAGAAATTAAATCAGCTGTATCTAAAGGGTCTGAAGGTGACAACAGAGTCAGAAGAAGATTATCATAGGGAAAAAGGCAGGAGCAGGGAGGTATAATGGAAAAAAGGGAGACAATGGGAAAAGGGAGAATTCAAAGGGGATAAAGACAAGGTTTCCATAGTTCTATTTTCTTTATACTTTCTGAACTTTTTTCAGAAATGCAATGTGACAGAATTTAACATCTGCTCATAAACTGCACGTTTTCCAACTTGATGATGATCACCACTGGGAGGTATTATAGTCTCTGGCTGCTGAAAATAATTTACTTACAAAAATAACAATCATGTTTGTTACTTATTTCTCACAGTTCCTCAGTCATCTGCAATGTCGTCAGTAGCATTTAAATGAATGAAAGAATAAAATGTTACACTCCCAGTGCTCAAAAGACCTCTCTGGTGTCATCCAGACATTCTTGCATCCCTCTAGAGATGGGTGGCTTATTTCCTCCGATGATACTCTATTCCATCTCAGCTAATAGAAAAAACGCTTCCTTTCTTGGGACTCAAATCCTTCTCCTTCATTTTCTACCAAATGGTCCTGTTGTTCCCCATTTGGACCATGCATAGCAAGTCTGTCATATCGGAAGATTCCCCCATATTTTTAGTTGTTAATGGCATCTACTGTGTCTCCAGGTTCCAGGCTCCCCTGGGTCCAATGGTTTCTTGTAGCTCACGGTGTTCAAGCTGTTCAACATCCAGTCATTTTCCTAGGAGACCCCTCCCCCGGTTTATGTCTATCTCAAAGTAGTCCAAGTTCACATTTGCTCTTCATCAGGCACACCACGATGTTGACTTGTATTGAGTTTACTGTCAGTTTAAAATCCCTACTACTACTGCTGGTTCTCTTCAGTCTTTTAAGACTAAAGGCAGGACCCCCCAATAGTGCCTCTTGAAATTTATCTTCTTAGATGAGGTCCATTACTCCCAAATGTCAAGGTCTTGTTTTTGTTTTTTTTGTTTTTGTTTTTTGTTTTTTGTTTGTTTTGCCCTCCAGTATATTAGCTGCTCCTAAAAGTTTCATGACACCTACAAATTGAAAAGTGCACTTTTAAAGAATTTACCTACTTCACTGATCAAACTGTTCTGGACCCATGTCCTTTATTTATGGGCATTAGTTACAAGCACAATTCTGGTATCCCTCATCTTACATCTCCCAGTCCGCTTGCTGACACTTTCCTACGAGACTTTAGTAAATGCCACAAGAACTGTAGATAATATGCAAAGTACTATCCAAATGTTTAAAAATATTTAAATATTTGAAAATTAAGGAAAATCAACTTCTCTGAGATGACTTATTTTGAGTAAACATAAACTGGCTCCGACTTATCACTGATAACTTTTTCTGATTTTCACAAACCAGTCTTTTCATCTATGCTAAAGTAAGGCACAGAACAGATATAGAACTCAGTACCATGGAATCTTCACAATCTACTTCCTTCCTTTTTACACCTGGAACTCTGTATATTTCTTTCCCCAGTCCTGGGCACCTCTCTTGCCCTTCCGTCTTGTAAAAATTCTATAGAAAATCAGTGATTGCACTGCCTGGTTCTGGAGCCCACAAGATGAACTCATCCAGGCTAGAATCCATGAATTCTCAATTCCCTGTTATTAACTGAAGTTCATTCTCCCAATCTTAAGACAAAGATAAGCACTGTGGCCCCAAGGAGGTGGTCTATTCAGACCATCCCTCCTTATTATTCTTTCTTTCCCAGCCTAACTAAAATGGCTTTGAGTGATGCCACTAGTTTTCACCAGGATCAGCTGATCTGAACCCTCAGCCTTCTGGGTGCGGTTCCCACACACGGCTGCTACTTTGTCATACTCTCATTGCTTCCTTGTCCTTTGGTCCACAGCGGCTGCCTTCAGCTCGGGTCATGTTCTCTTTGTCTCTGAGTTCTTGAGGAAGCTCCCAGAGCATTCATAGCTCAATTGCAAATGATCTCAATAATGAAAGAAAGAAGAGACACTTTTAAATGTTCTTAAAAATACCTTTTCTTCCTTGTTGAGTTCATTTGCAAGTGATTGAAATACTTTTTTTAAAAATTGAGGTATAATTGACAAACAATATTGTATTAGTTTCATGTGTGCAACATTGCAATTCAACATTTGTATACATTGTGAACTAATCACCACAGTGAGTCTTCTTACCACCTATCACGGTACAAAGTTAATAAAATATTACTATTTCCCCAAGCTGTACTTTACATCCCCATGACTTATTTATTTTATAACTGTATGTTTGTACCTTTTGACCCCTTTTCACCCATTTCACCCTCTCCCAAGCTCCTCCCCTCTGGCCAGCACTACTCTGTTCTTTCTATCTGTGAGTCTGGGTTTTGTTTTGTGTGTTTGTTTTGTTTCTTAGATTCTGCTTATAAGTGAAATCATGCAGTATTTGTCTTTCTCTGACTTATTTTACTTAGCACAGCATCTTAAAAGTCCATCCATACTTTTGCAAATGGCAAGATTTCACTCTTTTTTATGGCTGAAGAGTATTCCATTGCATATGTATACCACAACTTCTTGATCTATTCATATATCAATGGACACAGGTTGTTTCTATATCTGGACTACTACAAATAATATCTCAATGAACATGGGGGTATAAATGTCTTTTTTAAAAAAGATTTATTTATTTTGAGGGGAGGCAGGCTAAATGGAAAGAGTCTCCAGTAGGCTCCATGCTCAACACAGACCCTGATGTGGAGCTCAATCTCATGACCCTGAGACCATGACCTGAGCTGAAACCAAAAGGGACACTCAACTGACTACATCACCCAGGCACCCCTATATCTTTTCAAATTAATGTTTTCATTTTCTTCAGAAAATACACAGAAGTAGAATTCCTGGATCATATGGTAGTTCTAGTTTTAACTTTTTGAGGAAACTCCATGCTGTTTTCCATAACGGTTGTACCAACTGACATTCCCACCAAGAGTGTACAAAGGTTCCCTTTTCTTCATATCCTTGCCAGCACTTGTTATTTCTTGTCTTTTGATAATAGCCATTTTGACTAGTGTGAGGTGATCTCATTCTGATTTTGATTTGCATTTCCTTGATGATTAGTGATAATTAACATCTTTTCATGTGCCTATTGGCCATTTCTGTATCTTCTTTGGAAAAATGTTTATTCAGATCCTCTGCCCATTTTTTTAAGTAGACTGGTTTTTGTTGTTGAATTGCATGAGCTTTTTATGTATTTTGCATATTAATCCTTTATTAGATATATAATTTGCAAATATTTTCTCCCATCCAGTAGTTGTTTTTTCATCTTGTTGATAGTTTCTTTTATCGTGCAGAAACTTTTTAGTTTCATGTAGTTGCTTTTGTTTTCCTTGCCTTTGGAGTCAGATCAAAAAAACATCACTAAGACAAATGTCAAGAAGCTTACCACCCATGTGTTCTTCTAGGATTTTTATGGTTTCAGGACTGTCATTCAAGTCTTTAATCCATTTTGAGTTAATTTTTTTGTGTATGGTATAAGATAGTAGTCAAGTTTCATTCCTTTGCATGCGGCTGTCCAGTCTTCCTAACACCATTTATTGAAGAAACTGTCCATTCCCCCATTGCATATTCTGGCTTTCTTTGTCATAAATTAATTGACCATATATATGTGAGTTTAATTCTGGGCTCTCTGTTCTGTTCCACTGATCCGTGTGTCTGTTTTTATGCAAATACCATACTGTTTTGATTATTACAGCTTGTAGTACAGGGTAGTTTTATAGTATAGCATTATAATTTGAAGGCAGAAAGCAGGATACCTCCAGCTTTGTTCTTTTGAGTTACTTTTTGAGACCTCCCTAACATCTCTGAGCCCTTCTTCATGCTAAAATTGGATGTTACGGTATAGTAACTACTGTTTTTCCTGACCTCTCTGTAGCCTGCCTTGCTCAAGTCTAAGGACCCTCTGCCTAGGCTTCTTCAATTTTGTTCTGATGAACTCTAGGAATAGAATCACTTTCTTCTAGAATGCATTCTTGTCTAGCTCATCAATCTGGGTCTTCCTTATTGGACAGAATTCTATCCACCTCATCACTTCTTCTATATCTTAGAGATGACTTTTACAGCAAAGCATGTCAGTGTATTGTCTGGCATCTGTTTTTCAGATGAATGAGTCTGTCCACACAGTCCCAAATATTTGAAGTCTTCCAGTGTTACTCTGTCTTGCATTTCTCCCAGTCCATGTCCACGGTTTCACCAGGCACTAATAAAAACCATGATCTGGTTAAAATGAGGATTTAGAGGAAAGGTACAGATGGGAAACACGGGGATCCTGCAAAGATGTGCTCATGAGTTATGCATGGAAGATAGTAATTTTGCTTAATCACCTGTTTTCACACAGTCATAGATCCCTTTGCTCTATATGAAATACTGTGACTAAGGAGAGGGAATAGGTTTATGTTGAAAAGAATCAGTTAGCCACGGAGAGGTATGGTTTAGTCTTGCACTGTCCAATCAAAATGTAACAGGAACCAGACATTTAAATTTTCTAGTAGCCACAATAACAAAGGCAGAAAGAGACAGGTGAAATTAATTTCAATGACATTTTATTTAACTCAATAGATCAAAATACTATCATTTCAGCATGTAATTGATATGAGAAATTACTGTGTGATATTATACATTTTTATACTAATTCTTTGAAATCTGGTGCACCGTTCCCACACACTTCAATTCAGATGCTACATTTTCATCAGAAATACGTGACTTGTATTTAGATTTCATAAAACTTAGAGTTGAAAAAAGATTATTAGATCCAAGTTGTTCCAAACATACTTTTGAATTTTTCTAATGGCTGGATCCAGTACTAGGTTTCAAATTTAAATTAGCTAAAATTAATGAAATTTTAACGAATGTAAAATTTCATTCCTTGATTACGCCAGCCATATTTCAAGCGCACAATAGTTACAAGTAGCTGGTGGGTCTCAAACTGGACAGCACAGTATAGAGATTTTAAGTGTGATAACACCTCTTTTAGCAAGAGTTTCTTAGACACAACAAGTGATAGTAATTTTTAAGCCAACATCTCATGATTTAGAAAACATAAATTGACAAAAAGTGATGGATTCAGCAATTCTTTTAAACAATTTCATTTTACTCATCACAGTAATGCCTGCATATTTTTTGCGGAAAAAAACAATACAAGTACCTCAAGAGAGTGCATTTGCTTTTATGAAAGAAGCACATACTCCTTAGTACACATGTGGATCTTAAAACCCACTGTACTAACTCACTCTAGCCACACCCCAGGAGACCTCATGCCACCAGCTAGAATCCACTGGCCAAAGGCTCCCCTGCACCCCGAAAATGGGCATTAACAATCTCTATGGGTTCAAATGCAAGAGAAAACTCCAGCTTTTATCTACCTTTAGCATCCTCACAACAATTAGTTATCAAGTTAGCCAGCCAACAATCTAACACAGAACCAAGGCATTTTCGTTGGAATGAGGGAGGGGGAATAAGAGAGAAATCTGGGAGCAGGGGCCACACAGGCTAACCAAGCCCGTCTGTAACAGGCAAAGCCATGAACGAGCACAGCAGTAACCCCATTAGCTGCTCACTTTCTCTCTGCTGCCTCGGGCAGACTGATAAACCCTGCACCCTTGCAATGCTCATTATATTTTTATTTATCCATTCAACCAGTGCGCATGGAGATGCCACCACACCACATGTGGATCACCGTGTTGGGGAATGGCCCTCGGGACAGGGTGAGGACACGAAGAAGTACTCAGTTCACGCCTTGTCCTAAAGCCACTGCCTTTCTTCTCTGATTCCATCACAAGGTAGAAAGCAGAGACAGCATAAGGGAAGTGAGATAAATAATACGGGAAACACCCTGGTATTTCACAGGAAGAAAATATGAATATTGATCAGAAAGCTGGGGGAATGTGGGGGGAGGGGATGATTTTAGTGTCTGGTCCTGGATATTGAAGGATGGTCATGGTGAATGATATTTTCAGAGAGGGCATGAAGTCCACTATAAGAAGACATGTGGAAAAGCATGGGAGAGAACACTGAGAAACTCAACTCAATTAAAACACTGTATGGCTGAAAGAGAGAACTAAGATTCAACAGGAAGGCTGAGGTCAGCCTTGGCTGCCAGGCTGGGAGTTAGGCTCCATGAAGAACACTGGGAGCCATAAAGGCCTTTGAACACAGGATGTAGACATATGTATGCATTTATGCAAATGTACAGGTTTATACTGATGAAATGATGATGATAATGACGATGAGGGCAACAACAAACATTTATTGAGCAATTATGCGTGCCAGGCCCTGTCGGCGATGCTTCACGAGCAATATCTCATTTAATCCCTCCAACAACCCCATGATGTAGAGGAGAAGAGAAACACCAAGCTCTTCATTTTGGAACATGGTGAGACAAAAGAGAACAGACGACAGCAGTACCAAACAATAAATCCAATAACACAAGCCAAAGGGAGTTCTTACACATTTATAAGAGTTCTAGAGCATTCGGTAGGTACAAAAAATAAAAGGTGACACCCAGCAAGAGGCGGGAGAGATCGGTTATAAGTAACACAGCATGCACCTGTCGGGTTCACCTCCCTTAGAGTACCATGAAGATGGTCCCAAGAAAGTGAGGCGTGGCTATGAAGAGACAGCTGGTGGCCGGGGTGCTCCTCCCTAGACCCAACGTGCCTCAGCCTCCCTCTAGTCAGTCACTTCCCTTCATGGCTCCCATGGAACCCTCCTCACAAGGAAGAGGCTGGTTTAACATTATTGCTTCTCAGCATTTGCATCCTCTGGGAAAGGCTAAAATGCAGATTCCTGGGCTCCTTCCCAGACTGATCAGCTCCAAATCACTGGGGGTAGGTTTTAGAAATCTGTGTTTTTAATATACCACAGGGTTATCCCTCACTTACTAGGAACTGGGTACCCCTGGCTCATATACTGGCCAGGCCACTCCTACCTCAGAAGGGAAAAGCACAAAACAAAGGGGTTCCTCAAGGCTGGACAGCTGTTAACTACACAGAGAAGCAAGTCCTTTGCACTCTGTGGCAAACCCGTATTTCACATTTATGGTGCTACCTGAGGCCTGGGCCCCTGCTTCCTCACAGTTTCTTTTACCTTTCTCTATTCCAGCTCCACTCTTCAGAAGGTGCAATGCCAAACATGCCTGCTATTCATTCTTCCTCACCTTCTTCTCTCAGGTCTGGCCTATCGATACCCCAAGTAATTCCCACGCTACTAGAATGGGGAAAGCCACGTGTGGGCAGGTAGTTTTATTCCTGTCATGTTTCTGCAAAAGCTGCATTGGTGTGTATCTGCTTGTCCCCCTTCCAGCTAGGCTGTAGCTTGCTGAGGGATTCTATCCCCTGTACTACTTCCATGTTACGTGTTTACCAAGCACTCGGTGGAGAGTCCCAGGCAAGGAAGAGAAAGGCTTCTTATCAAATAGGAGAACGCAGTGTCTGTTTCTCACCACATACACGGAAGGCAAAGCTACGGCAGCCCAGCCGACAATTTGCAACCAAGCCCAGGAGCAAGGTGGACCCCACGTGTGTACAGGCTAAGAGGCCTCCTGCTAGCGGGGAACATGCCGCATCCTCCAATTAGAACACGAAGCCTCTGCCTTCGGCTCAGGTCATGATCCTGGGGTCCTGGGATTGAGCCCCGCATTGGGCTCTCTGCTCAGCGGGGAGCCTGCTTCCCCTACTGCCTCTGCCTGCCTCTCTGCCTACTTGTGATCTCTGTCAAATAAATAAATAAAATCTTAAAAAAAAAAACAAAACACGTGCTCTACAGCTTTTCTCCCAATATAGCCACTGCTGCTCTATGCTAAGAGGGGAAGCTGGGGAAGGAAGCAGGAAGGGGAGTAGAAAGAGAAAGGAATCAAGGAGGAAAGTGGGTGTCCAACCCTGGATCAACCCTAGTCTACTGTTCTGGCCCCAAGGGCAGAGAGCTGGCCACTCTGGGGCATGTATGAGGCTCCTTAGCTGCCGTGGGCTATAGAAACCTCCAAGGAAAGACTCAAAACCCAGGCACTCTGAAGCTGAACCCCACCAAGGGCAAACCCTGAAAGTCATGTGTCTTCTCTAAGGCTCTAATTCCCATTTGTGACATTCATTCAAAATATATGTGAAGCCACTCCTAGAGGTTTACAAGAGAGAAATGAAAATAGATATCCTCAAAGAAGATTTGTACATCAATGCTCATAACAGCTTTATTCATCAGAGTCAATGACTCTAAATGGCCCATACATCCATCAACAGGGGAGTCTGATAACCTCTGGTACCTCCACACGATGCTCTGCTACTCAGTACTAAGAAGGAACAAACTACGGGTACACACAATAAGACATGAGAATCTATGTTCTACATCACTCACAGTTCTACATCTGTCAAAATACACCAAACTGTCCATTTACATGGGTGTGTTTTATTGCATTTAAATAACATCTCAGTGAAGTTTATTTACATCTGGCACTCCCCTGTGCCAGGTACTGTTCTAGGGGCTGACAAAACAAAGTCCCTGCCATCAATGAGCTTACTTTCTAAAGTGAAACAACAATTAATCCATGTGTAAAAATAGATACACTTCATTGTGATGAACCCCATAAACAAAATAAAGCAGGGTAAAGGGATAGAGAGAGATAGAGATGCTGTTTTTGATACAGGGTCAGAGAAGATCTCTCTGAAGAGACATCTGAACAGAGACTTTAATGAAGTGAAATAAAGAGAGAGAAGGAAGGAGAGAAGGAAAAGAAGGAGGGGGCGGGGAGGATGTCTGGGGAAGAGTATCCTAAGTACCTGAACAGGAAGTGCAAAGGTCCTGAGGCAGAGCGGTGTTGGGATGGTAAGCCAAGTGAGCAAGGTTGAGAGGGGAAGACTGAAGACCTGATCCTGTAGGGGCTTGGAAGACTGTGCCAGGAATTCAGAATAAAGTATCTTGGAGAGTGAATGGAGGTTTTTGTTTGCTGTTGTTATTTTGTCTTCTTTTAGTGAGAAGGAAAATGATTTGATACGATCTGATTTATGTCTTAAAAGCATCAAGCTGGGGGGACCTGGGTAGCACAGTCGGTTGGGTGTCCGACTCATAGTTTTGGCTCACGTCATAATCTCAGGGTCTGAGGATAGAGCTCCGCATCTGGCTCCATGCTCCGTGGGGATCTACCTGGGTTTCTCTCTCTCTCCCTCTGCCTCTCCCCACCTGACCACACTCTCTGTCTGCCTCTCTCTCTCTCTCTCTGAAATAAAGAAATCTTTTAAAAAAAATAAAATTAAATAAACAAACAAAAGCATTGAGCTGGTTGCTCTGCGTGGAAGAGACAGGAGTGGGTAAAGACGCAAGCGGAAGTTAGGAGGCCCTACAGCACCAAGCAAGAGGGGACAGGGACCTGCAAGAGGACAGGGACCTGGACGAGGATGTGACGGTGGAGGCAGAAGAAGGTGGTCAGGGTAAATTTGGGGAGTAAAGATTTCCTAGGCTCTGCAGAAAAATGGAAAAGTACCTTGCAGGTTCTAAATACCTGAAAAAAACACCTTGAATACTCTAAGCACCCGAAATAATGCTTAGAATAAATAGTCTTAGAATATTCTCAGGAGGGCGCCTGGGTGGCTCAGTCGTTAAGCATCTGCCTCGGCTCAGGTCATGATACCAGGGTCCTGGGATCGAGCCCTGCACTGGGCTCCCTGCTCAGTGGGAAGCCTGCTTCTCCCTCTCCCACTCCCCCTGCTTAGGTCCCCCCTCTCGCTGTCTCTCTCTCTCTGTCAAATAAATAAATAAAATCTTTAAAAAAATATTCTAAGGAAAATAGAACTCTGTGCTTAGAATATTCTAAGGCCCTGAGAAGTGCTTAGAAAAGCACCGGGCTCGTAAGGAAGTAGTCAGCCCCGTGAGCTAGGACTATCATTCCTGTGTGGTAAGAGAACAGTCGTCCTCCCCTGGGAGAAGGAAGCACTCCATTCTGTTTGGCCAAAGAGCTGTGAGTGGGACTCATCTCCACAAGTTTAATGACTGCTAAGGGGCGGGGGGGCTGTAACAGAAACAAAATTTACCAAAGTGTTAAAACAAGTCCTTTTCCCCCAACAATGCCATTGCCCTTATTTCAACAGTCACAGCAAGGAAACTAAGTAAAAATTCTCATGAATGTTTCTCTGGGGCAGGAATGAAGGACTTCAGCTCCGTCTGGATCCTGGAATGAATCAAGCCAAGTCACCATGTTCCTGCAGGCTTTTTTCACAGGAGCACAACAAAGAGTTTTATTTGTGGAGAAAGGACTGAATTTGACGCATTTCAACCTTGTCTAAAGCCCTCTCTTTATGGGTCAGCTAGAGATGCTGTGAAATTTTAAGGGAGCCAAATAAAGGCAGAGAGAATATGCCAGAGGAGAAACCCTGGCATGTTTCCCTAGACGGAGCTCACAGGAGGGAGTGGTACCCCAACCACTGGGGTGGCCAGCACCAGGGCAATGGCTGTGTAATGCTCTCCCCCACCAGCACCTTCTGGGGGCCTGGTAGCTCAACCCATTGTGGTGAGTCTGGACAAGTCCACGAAGTTGACATTATTATCTGCATCGTACCAAGGAAGAAGGCAGAGCTCAGAGCAGATGTCTAAGTTGCCCGTGGTCCCTCAGCCAGGACCTGGACCCAATCTGACACCACCCTCTTTCCATTACTTTCATCTGCCGGCATAAAAGGAAGTAATCAGAGGCTAAGAGTCCCCTGATGCTGTTGCTAAGGTAAATGGCAGTAAGGCTGTCTTTTGCCTCTGACAGTTTCAAATAGGGCTTACTGGCTGCATTGGCATAAAAAGATCTTGGACACAGCCCTCTTTCTAGTGAAGTTTCCCATCTGGTCCAACACAAGTTTGCCATTCATGTGAAGCACTTCTCTGAAAGACCGAAAACATGACTTGGTTCAGTGGTGGGAGTGGGGGTCAGGAGAACACTGCATGTTTGTTTTAAAATGGTAATTAAAAGTTAGTGAAAATATATAAGTGAATTCTGCATTTTCTAGCATATTTATAAGATCACTGCTCATTTTGAAGAGCTATTATAAAATAACCTAAACGACAAGAATGCAGCACGTTCAGAAATCTAGATGGGTTAGGGAGAACTAGATTCTTCCCATCCCCTCTTCCTCTCAAAAAAACAAAACAAAAGAAAAACGAGGGCACCTGAGCGGCTCAGTTGGTTAAGCGTCTGCCTTTGGCTCAGGTCATGATCTTAGTGTCCTGAGATCACGCCCTACATTGGGCTCTCTGCTGAGCAGGGAGCCTGCTTCTCCTTCCCTCTCTGCCCCTCCCTCTTGCTGTCAAATAAATACATAGAATCTTTAAAAAAAAAAAAAAAAAAAAAACAGAAACAGAAACAGATGACATTTACAGATTATTGGTATTTTAAATCATTTATTCACTTAAGTCCAGGTCCAACTGCATATTTAAATTTCAAAGATCACTTGTTATTTAACAAAAAAAGTTCTCAGATTTGTTAATAGTAAGCTCCCACAAAAGGTCCTAGTGCTTCTTATATAATGAATACAACAAAAGACTGTTTACATAAACTTAAAATAATTATTATGGCTGAACTGTGACTTAGAACAATCTGTCATTCCAATTATTGTTTTGGAATTAACAGCTTCGGTTCTTTGACAACCTAAGCATGATGCTTACCAATGTTAATGAATCCATAAGCCCATAAATTTAATATCATATATCCGGTTAGGCAGGCATAGCTTGCTTTCTGTGCTTCACTTTACTGCGCTTTGCAGATTTTGTGGGGTTTTGTTTTGTTTTTACAAATTGAAGGTCTGTGTCAATTCTGTGTCAAACAAGTCAATCAATACCGCTTTCCCAACAGCATTGGCTCACTTTGTGTCTCGGTCACATTTTGGGAACCCTCACAATATTTCAAAGTTTGTCATTATGATTATATTTATTAACACGATCTGTGATCAATGCTCTTTGATGTTACTACTGTAATTTTTTGGCAACCACAAACCGCGCCCATATAAGAGGGCAAACTTAATGTGTGTGTTCTAACTGTTCTGCTGATTGGCCCTTCCTCTACTTCTCCCTCTCTTTGGGCCTCCCTATTCTCTGCAACACAACAATATTGAAATTAGGACAACTAATAACTCTACAACGACCTCTAAGTGAAGGGAAGTCACACACCTCTCTCACTTTATATAAAAAACTAGATTTAGCTGAGTGAGGAAGGCATGTCGAAAGCCAAGACAGGCCAAAAGTTAGGCCTCTTTTTCCAGTTAGCCAAGTTGTGAACGCCAAGAAAAGTCCTTGAAGGAAATTAAAAGTGCTCTTCCAGTGAACTCAAAATTATAAGAAAGCAAAACGCTGCTGATGAAAGGAGAGTTTTAGTGGTCTGGATAGAAGATCAAGCCATTCCCTTCAGCCAAAACCTAATCCCTTAACTCTCTTCCATTCTGTGAAGGCTAAGAGAGGTGAGGATCACAGAAGAAAAGCTGGAAGCTGGCAGAGGCTGGTTCATGAGGTTTAGGGAAAGAAACCATCTCCATAACACCAGCGTGCAAGGCGAGGCAGCAAGTCCTGATGTAGAAGCCACAGCAAGTTATCCAGAAGAGCTCGCTACAATAATGAGGATGGCTACCCTAACCCACAAAAAAAAACAGTCTTCTACTGGAAGAAGGTGCCATCTAGGACTCTTATAGTTAGACAGTCCTCACTTCGAAGTTTCAAAGGACAGGCAGATTTTCTTACTAGTGGCTAATGCAGCTGTTGACCTGAAGTTGATGCCAATGTTCATTTACCATTCTGAAAAATCCCGGGACCCTTAAAAATTATGCAAAATCCACTCTACCTGTGCTCTGTACAAGGAACAACAAAGCCTGGATGATAACACATCTGTTTACAGCATGGTTTACTGAATACTTTAAACCCAGAGTTGAGATCTACTGCTCAGAAACAAAAACTCCGTTCAAAACGTTTGCTCCCGTTCCCGCAAGAGCTCTGATGAGATGGACAATGAGATGAATGTCATTTTCATGCCTGCTGACACAACATCCTCTCTGTAGCCTGGGATTAAGATGTAATTTCAAATTTCTAGTCTTGTTATTTAACAAATACATTTCAGAAGGGTATAGCTGCTATAGATAGTGATTGCTCTGATGGATCTGGGCAAAGTGAGTTGAAAACCTTCTGGAAAAGATTCACCATTCTATATCCCATTAGGAACATGAGTGATCCGTGGGAAGAGATCAAAATACCAACATTAACAGCAGTTTGGAAGTAGTTGATTCCAACCCTCGTGAGTGACTTAGAGGGTTCAAGACTTCAATGGAGGAAGTAACTGGAGATGAGGTGGAAATAGCAGCACACCTAGAATTAGAAGTGGAGCCTGAAGATGGGAGTGAATTGCTATAATCTCATGATAAATCTTGGGTGGATAAGGAGTTGCTTCCCATGGATGAGCAAAGAAGGTGATTTCTTCAGATGGAATCTACCCCTGGTGAAGATGCTGTGAAAATCACTGAAATGACAATGAAAGATTTAGAATATTCTATAAACTTAGATGATAAAGCAGCAGTGGGGGGAAAAAAGCAGCAGTGGGTTTGGGAGGATTGAATGCAGTTTTTTTTTTAATATTGTATTTATTATTTGACAGAGAGAGAGAGAGAGAGAGAGATCACAAGTAGGCAGAGAGGCAGGCCGAGAGAGCAGGGGAAGCAGACTCTCTGTTGAGCAGAGAGCCCGATGCAGGGCTTGATCCTAGGACCCCGGGATCATGACCCGAGCTGAAGGCAGAGGCTTTAACCCACTGAACCACCCAGGCACCCCCGAATGCAGTTTTGAAAGAAGTTCTACTACGGGTAAAATGCTATCAAATAGCATTTCAATATCAAATATCTGCATGCTACAGAGAAATCCTTCATGAAAGGAAGAGTTAATCAATCCTTCATGAAAGGAAATCCTTCATGAAAGGCAAATTTTATTGTCTAACTTTAAGAAATTGCCACAGCCACCCCAACGTTCAGTAACCACCTCCCGATCCATCTGTAGCCATCAACATCGAAGCAAGACCTGCTACCAGCAAAAAGATTATGACTTGCTGAAAGTTCAGAGGATGGTTAGCAATGTAAGCAAAAAGTATTTTTAATTAAGTTACATACATAGTTATTTTAGACATAACGCTAGTGAATACTTAACAGACTATAGAGTATATATATATATATATATATATATATATATATACACACACACACATACTTATATATATTTATATATATTATAAATAGTATAAATGGAATATAGTATAAATATAACTTTTATATGTACTGGAAAACCAAAAAAATCATTTGACTCATTTTATTGTAATATTCACCTTATGGCAATATTTGCTTTACAGTGGTGGACTGAAACAGAACCCATATTTCTAAGGTAAGCCTGTTATTCTTTCAAGTGAGTGAAATGAACTGATCTCTTCTTTTCCCTACACAAGACTGGGCAGTAATTTCACCTGATGTTTCCTTCTGCTTCTCACCATTGCCTATAAATAGTTCAGCTATGGCAATTCCAGATCCTTGTGCCTTTTCTAGGTCCTTCATCTTCAGCTCTGCTGAGTTTCAGAATGCTTAGAAGGAGGCCCTAACATCCCACCAGTCTAGACAACTGGTCCTGGCTAATGGGAAAAAGAAGAAGATAGAATATTCTTATTTGGTCTCATTGGTCTAAATATTTGGCTTCCATGGGTCTCAACTCCGCTACTAACTCATTACACAAACTCACTGCTAATAATGCCTACCATGTATTGGATGTTAACTGTGCCAGCCACTGTCGGAATAAACCGTCTACCTATTGGGGGGGGGTGGGGAAAAGGGTAGAAAACTTGAGTAGCCATAATATTAGGCTGCTCCTCGGGGCACCTGGGTGGCTCAGTCAGTTGGGCATCTGTCTTAGACTCAGATCATGATCCCCAGGATCTTGGGATCGCATCCTGCATCAGGGTCCCTGCTCAGTGGGAGCCTACTTCCGCCTCTCGCACTGCCTGCTGCTCTGCCTACTTGTGCGCACACTCTCTCTTTCTGTCAAATAAATAAATAAAATCTTTTAAAAAAAAATTAGGCTGCTTCTCAGTAGTCACTGGGCCAACTTCTTGTATGGTTATTCTGCGCTACAAACTATGGTAAGGAGTTTTGTGTCTCTTTTTTAAATCTCATTTAATCCTCAGAATAAAAATATGATGTGTATATGATCATTTCCATTTTACTGAGGAAAAAACCAACATTCAGAATAAGCATCTTAACCTCTTAACCTTTCTTTATATATAGTTTTACTTATTGTGATATGTTCCTTTAAAAAATATTATTTAAGAGAGAGATGGGGGGGTGGGAGAACGTGCAGAGGGAGAGAGAGGAGAATCTCCAGCAGACTCCCTGACAAGCACTGAGCCCAATGCAGACCTCAATCCCACAACCTTGAGATCATGACTTGAACCTAAATCGACACTCGGACATTTAACTGACTGAGGTGCCCCAATCTTGAGATGTTCTTAACTATCATTTGTCCCTTGCATCTGTGCCACTGCATTTGTCCACAAGGTGAGGTCCACAAAGTCCCGTTCAGATGTCTAAACCTATCACCCAAGTGGCAGCCGGTGACCATGGTGTCAAGTCCCCACGATTCTACCGCCCCCTACTTTTGGTTTTTCTGTCTTGTTTATAACAGTCACAGTAGTAACTGAAATTTTGATAGCGCATGAAGAAGCATGTCAGAACACGTCACGGCTCTCCTTGTGATAATACTGTGAAGGAGGAAGGACAGTTATTCTGTTCTAAGAGATATAGGTTCTTGGGTTTAGCTGAGGTAATGGAGATTGCCAGAGGTCAGGCACCTCGTAGGAGGCAGAAACGAGACTCGAACACAGGTCTTCTCCCTTCAAATTCCAGGCTCTTCCTGATAAACTGTGCTGCTTCACTTGGCTTCATCGAAGCTCATTAAATGCATGACTCAGAAATCTACACTTGGAGCCCTTATCTATTTCCAGATTCAACTACAACGCAGCTCTCCCTGTGCAGGGCATCTTCCTCTGAACGTCCTAGCTGAAGGTCTTCTTCTATTGTTTTCTTCACGATGTCTACAATAGGCTCCTGCACGAAGTTGACACGGAGTAACAAGTTTTGAATAAAAGAAAGATTTTAAATTAATAAGGAGAAAAGGTACAATAATGGAGCAGAGCGATGTCGTGGGAACCGGGTGATCGCAGGTATGGGGAGATAGCGAACTCTCCTCCTCTGCTCCCAGATGAGTATTGTGGGTGTCAGTGCTGCCTCGACCAGGGGAACAGGGGTGGGAGTCAGCCATGTCCTCCAGGCAGCTTGCATGGGGCCAGCTGCAGGAGGGGAAGCGGCACCATCCTGAGAGGCCTAGACACTCTGGAGGCTCCAAAACTGGGGTAAAGCTTAGTTCTTAAGATTCCATGAGAACATACGCTGGAAGAGAAGCCTGAACATAAACACATTGCTTTCATTGTCTTGTGGTACCCACAGCAGTAGGAGTGTTTACCAGCCATGTGACCCTGCTCGCGTGAAAGTTCTGGACAAAACACCTTAAATTTCCTGAATCTGTTTCCTCACCTATTCAATGGGCATAATAAAATATTCCTCAGAGACCTGGTAGGATGCTGCCAAGTGAGGCCCTGTAGGATGCTAAATAAATATTAGCTATTATTATAATCATGAGCTTTAGTCTTCTTGCCATGAAATGGTTGCAAGTTAGAAACCTTCATAGTTGGATATTGGCAATGCAATCTTCCCTAATGCCATGTCTCATTTGGAAGATCTAAGGATGACAAGCCTGCCCAAAGCAGCTAATGACATGATCATGGCTGACAGCGTGTATGGGGAATGCTGCTGAGAGATGGTTCTGGCACAGATGGGTCAAGAAGTCCAACAACCTGACCTGTAAGTTGCTAAGGAACTTGGGGATCTGGGAAAGGGTATGCTTCCGGATAAACCTTCATAAACAATTTCCCAGAAGAAAGATCTCCTTATTTTATAGAATATGTGTAAGAGTTCAAGGGGAATCTACTCCCTACCCTTACTCCTGTACCACAATTTCCCCGCCATGCACAGAAAGCTGATTGCATCAATTCCAGAGCAGTTTGCGAAGTAGATGAAAGGTCTGGCATTCTTGAATAATAAGTCAAGGGCTGCACTATGAAGTGATACTTGACACTTAGCAGGTTTTTCTTTTTTGTAAAGATGCTTTCATTTATAGGATTTGAAAAGACTCTTGATATTTCCCCATGGGTAGGTTCAGGGCTTTATATGTGGCATTCGTCAAAATGTTTGCACTTAATGTGTGCAGTTTGCAGAAAGAAAAGCAAATAGGAGGCAATACTACAGCAGAAGTGCGGAGGGCAGACCTGATTCCAAAGAGAGAATTAGAACTGAGCTGATAGGAACGCTAACAAATGGGCATCCTTTGCACGTGCTCACTCGGCAGGTGCTGCAGAGGCTGAATTTAACAGCTGCAAGGTCAAAAGCATCTCTAAGGCACTCTCCTTAATGACACCTGTATCTGAGAAAACCTGATGTTAAATATTAGGTAATGACAATAAGCACTCATTAAATTTTACATTAGCCGATTCCTTTTGTTATAGAAATCAAACCATGTACTAGAGTCATCAAAGTGACCCCCACAAGGTCATATCAACCATGCCTTTGACTCTGAAAAGCCTTCAGATGAATGGACAGCCAATCTCCTTCTCAAGGACCTTTAAAAGGGTGGTGGGGGGGGGTAGTTACAGTTTTCCATTTCCCAAGGCTAGAGCTAGAAAATTATTTATTTTATAGAAGCTAAATCTCCCCTACTGGGAAAGCAATCTCCTCCACATAGACATAAGAATGGGCTGTGTTATTCTTATAGAGGATGCCTTCTTCTGAGGTGCCTGCTCTGGTCCTGTCAGAAAAAACACGAGATCGCCACTGGACCATTCATAAGTGGGGCGAAATTGCTCTATGAGAGTTTTGCACAGAATCACAGCAACACAGAACTTTAGAGCTAAGAAGAACCTTCACATTATGTGGATCCAATCCCTGATTTTAAAGAGTGGGTAATCCCCTCAGCCTGACCCATCCTAACACAGGGACAGTCTTGGGCAAACCAATGCGGTTCATTGTCTTATCCCTCAATCAGTTTCAATCTATCAGCACATCTACTTGGCTCAACCTCATAAATGTGCTTCGAATCTGATGTCTTCTCTCCAACCCCACAGCCACCACCTGGTTCAAGCTATTTTCTAGCTTCGCCTGTCAATAACTCCCTAATAATGTTTCCCTACTTTCATACCTGTCCCCCTAAAATCTCTTCTGTACGCACCATCAAGAATAATCTCTTGGGGGGTGCCTGGGTGGCTCAGTAGATTAAGCCTGTGCCTTCAGCTCGGGTCATGATCTCAGGATCCTGGGATTGAGCCCCACATCGGGCTCTCTGCTCAGCAGAGAGCCTGCTTCCGTCTCTCTCTGCCTACTTGTGATCTCTCTGTCAATTAAATAAAATTTTTTTAAAAAGAATAATCTCTTCAATAAAGGAATCAAATCACACTGATATCATACTTAAAATATTTCAGTGGCTTCCTTTGGCAAATGGAATAACATAGATATATTTTACCAAGACAAAACACAGACTTGGCTCCTCATTGCTATTTCCCCACAGCCAACTTAGGCTGTTCTCACTGAAAAATCCAAACGAAATAAAAAATACATTCGCATACCTTAGGGGAGTAACGAAGATGAAACAACAATGGATTTGCTGCTCTAAATCTTTCTACTTGATATAACAAATTTCGGAAGAGGACGTTGTATGGTAGGTTCTCCATTTTGGGGAGGCACTTTCAAAATAAGAGCTCTTGTTAGGTCTAGAGAAGATTTCAAAGCTTATAGCAAATATAGTATCCTAAAAGAATAGCAAACAGGTCCACAAATTCATTATACATTAAGTGAGACTTCTGTAATTGCTTATACATATTTTCTAGAAATGGTCCAGTTACAGCTTTCACAGTGACTCTCTAAATCACCACCAGAAGTGAGAATAGGCTTCTGCTTCAAAAGCTAATTGTAGCAGCCAACTTTGAACTCAGTGAGAGTAATCAAATACTTTGACACTAAAGGTTTTGCACAATATCCCATGCACTATTAGCTTAAAGAATATTAGATCCAAAGTAACTGAGGCACAGAAAAACAGAGTACCCCTACCTTTTTAAAGTCACACACACACACTGGTAAGAAGCAGAGCCAGACCTAACCCCCAAAGCTCCAAAGTTTTTATGCCCTGACTTCCCTCTGCTTCAGTCTAATTAAGCCAACAAGGGGAGGATCCAAAGTGTGGTGCCCGCCCGTGAGAATCTAGACCAACATTTATCAAAGTAGGAAGGGGAAGAAGAAAGCAAACAACTGATCGAAACAACTGATCCTGTCTATCACAGAAGGCTTCAACCCTAAAGTGACTTAATGAGAGTAAAGGAAATCATGATAAAATTAACAACACATGAAAGAAACTGTTAGGAGGAAAAAACAAGCCACAGGTTGGGACAGAACATTTGTAAAACACATATCTGGTTAAAAAAAAAAAAAAAGACTTGTGTCCAAAATATGAAAAGAACTCTTAAAACTCAACAATAAAAAAACAACGCTGTTAAAAATGGATGAAAGATATGAATAGTCATCTCAGGAAGGTATACAGGCGGCAAAAAGCATATAAAAAGATGCTCGACATCGTTTGTCACCAAAAGTTGCAAAATAAACAATAATAAGACATCACCACACACTTGTTAGGATGGCTAAGTCCAGAAAGTGGACACACCAAATGCTGGCAAGGATGCCAAGCCACAGGAACTCTCCTTCATCGCTGCTGGGAATGCAAACTGGTACAGCCACTTTGAAAGACAGTTTGGCAGCTTCTTACAAAGTAAACATAGTCTTACTATACAATCCAGTATTCACACTCTTGGATGTTTACCCAATTGAGTGAAACTTTGTCTCCACAAACACGTGCACATGAGTATTACTTAGAGCTACGTTAGTCATCATTGCCCAACTGGAAGCAACCAAGATGTCCTTTAGTAGGAGAATGGACAAACTGTGACACATCCACTCAATGGAATATTATTCACTGAAAAGAGAAACAAGCTACCAAGTTACAAAAAGATATGGAAGAATCGTGAGCGCATATTGCCATTTGAGAGAAGCCAGTATGAGAACACGATCTACTGTGCACTTCTAACTACATAACCTTCTGGAAAAGGCAAAACTATAGACACAGTGAGAAGATCACCGATTATCAGGGGGTCCAGAGGGAGGAGATGAGGGATGAAGCACAGGGCATGTTTAGGGTGGTGAGCCTATTCTGTATGGTACGATAATGCTGGCTATAGGACCCTATGAGTCTGTCAAAACCCGCTGAAATTCACACCACCAAAAGAGAACCTTAGTATACACATGTTAAAAAAATCATTTAGGAGATCAGAGATTGACAACAGTGATAAGAGAATCTGATTGTATTAAAAACATATGAAACGACCTCACTGAAGAGAGCGAGGAAAAGATGTTAAGCGACATAACTTGGAAATGAATGAAGTCTGTCAGACTAAAAGCAGAATGAACTGCACATAGCACCTGTGCTCCAGTTCATTAAGTGGTTTCTCCACACTAAGCTGATTCATTCGTTTCAGGTATGGGTCAACAATTCTGATTCTGCCATATACGACTGGACTGAGGACTGAAGACGTACCCCAGAACTGAACCATTAAGTCAATGGATGGTGGGTGATGGAGGCGAGTTTTGCACAGTGGGAGTGACGTGTACAGATAAGCAAGGGGAGAGCCTAGGAAGATCCAAGTGGTAATGCATTTGTAGACACCAATAAGCACTTATGTTTAACTTAACATAAATATAAATTATTAGATTTATATTATTAGATTTATTATATAGATATTATATATAATATAATATAATATAATATAGATATATTATTAGATTTAAATATTAACACAAACATAGATTATTATATACGGAATATAGGCATATGTACATTTAAAGGTTAGTAAACACGCACATATATATATATATATATTTTTTTTTTTTTGCTCTGTCCGTCTGTATGAAGGACCTGAAGTGAGCAAAATGCCAGTAGCAACAAGCAAACCAGCACCTAGAACTTGGGTTTCTTATACCAATAAGTGGCGGATTCTAGGACTAGGGCAGGGAATATACGAGATGAGTTTGGAGCACCTGCTAGTGCCAGGAAATATGGGGGTACGAGGAAAAGAAATGATAGAGCCATGTCAAACGGATACAGGAGCCAACCGAAAGAGCTCCCAGTGGCCAAAGCTGGAACTATATGAGCAAGAAAATAAAGTGATATTAGATTGTAATTCAAAGTATAAAATGAATATCCAGGAGTCCATACCATATTAAATAAATGACTGAACAAATTAATAACTGGGGAGAAAAGACAAATCTCTCATGCAGAAGACTGCCAAATAATTTATATAGCTATTCTATCCTCAAGGAGGTAGGATGTAACCCCCCACATACAGTGTAGGCTGTGTGTACTAGCTTCCCTTCAAAGAGAATGGTGTGGAAAGGGGGGTAGAAAACAAGCTTACTGTGGAAAGAAACTGATAAACACTCCATCAGCCAGGTAATCAAGGTCAGCACCAAGAGTCATAAATCACATTGGTAGTATGTACCCTTGATATAATGTGATGAAAATGGTACTTCATCTCTGGAATTTCCCTCCCCAAAACCCAGAACCTCAGCCTCATCATGAGAAAAACTTCAACTGAATTCTAATAGAGCATTCTACAGCATACCTGACAAGTACTCCTCAAAATTGTCAAGGTCATCAAACACAAAGTAAGTCTGAGAAACTGTCACAGCCTAGAGGAGCCAAAGGAGACATGACAACCCAATTTAACATGGTATTCTAGACGGAATCCTGGCACAGAGAGAGGACATTAGTTTAAACCCAAGACAATTTGAATAAACTATGGAAATTAGTTAATAATAATGTGTCAATACAGTTCATTAATTGTAACACATGGACCAGACTAGTTAAAATGGGAATAAGAGGGAGAGCTGTGATGGGGAGAGAAGTCGTAAGGGAAGCCTGTACTATCTGCTCAATTGTTTTGTAATTCTAAAACTCTTCTAAAAAATAAAGCTTACTGATAAAAAAAAAAATCAACAACACTAATTTGTGTTCTAATGCATTATTTTTTAGCACCTTTACAAATAAAGCAACAAGATTTTGCTGGCTGCCTCAGGCTCCTTCTGGTGTCCTATAAAGAGAAGGTCATGGGAGAACCTTGCTCACCAGTTTTTCTGATGTCAACAGGATTTCTAATTACAGCAAGATACCACCCCAACAGGGCATTATGAAGAATTTTGGACTGTTAAAGCAGGTAGAGGTTATAAGTTGATTCTTTTTTTTTTTTT
>NW_019154088.1:3266964-3268161 GCF_002288905.1 Enhydra lutris kenyoni
TTTTTTAAGATTTTATTTATTTATTTGACAGAGAGAGAGATCACAAGTAGGCGGGGGGTGGGAAAGCAGACTCCCTGCTGAGCAGAGAGCCTGATGCGATGCGAGGCTCGATCCCAGGACCCTGAGATCATGACCTGAGCCGAAGGCAGAAGCTTAACTCACTGAGCCACCCAGGAGCCCCTGTAAGTTGATTCTTATATGTGGATATAGATATTTGAAATATTTTCCTGGTTACAGCTGTTTAAATTACCAGGTAAAGCCAAGTACAAACCACCGTACTCCCCTGCAAATGGTCTGGGGCTCTTGGTCCTATCGGCCATGGGTTACTGCCATTCTTTTGGTGCCAGTTTCATATGGAGATTCAAGTAAATAATTAGAAGATGATATTGCCGCTTTGTTTCAATAGCACTGCTTTGAAACCACCGAAGTCAATATACATGAACAACAGAATATCATAGTGCTGTCTGTAGAGAAATTGTAATCTCCCTTTTAAAAAAAGATTTTACTTATTTATTTGGAGGGGGGTAGGGACAGAGGGGAGGGAGAGAGAGAATCTGGAGCATGGAGCCCAACATGGGGCTTGATCCCAAGACCCTGAGATCATGATCTGAGCCAAAATCTAGAGTTGACATTCAACCAACTGAGCCACATAGATGCCCCTAATCTCCCTTTTTGCAGTACATTTTTATGACCAATTCCCCAACAGCAATGTTTCTCTCACCCCAACATGCTCAAACACACACGTGTACACACAATCAGTTTTTTATCTCTCTCATATTCCAAGAATTACCTGTCACCTTTATCTTAAACAGAAAGGTCAACATCATTCAGAAGTTGGTATAATATTATTTTAGAAATAGAAAAAAAGTAATGGTTTACTATCATGACACACCCATTCAATGGAATGCTATATAGCCTTTTAAAAACAAATACACTAACATGGAAAAATATCTAAGTTTAAAAAAATTGCAAAGTATCACATAATTTGATTTTTATTAAGAAATGTCATACGTGGGGTGTCTGGGTGGCTCAGTGGGTTAAACCTCTGCCTTCAGCTCGGGTCATGATCCCAGGATCCTAGGATTGAGCCCTGCATCGGGCTCCCTGCTTGGCGGGGAGCCTGCTTCCCTGCACCACCCCCTCCCCCTGTCTCTCTGCCTACTTGTGATCTCTGTCAAATAAATAAATAAAATCTTA